>NC_141691.1:1297038596-1297198596 GCF_964263255.1 Lissotriton vulgaris
CGAAGGGGTTAAAGGAGCTTTAAAATTCTATCCTAATCCCAAATAAGTGTAAGACCTTAGTCTTGTTTTCTTTTCGTCGGAAAGGTGCCAGGAGATTGCAGATCCATCTTGGACTTCAAAAGATACTTTAAAAAAAAAAAGGCATAGTGTTGCTGCTGGAGTTCTTTAACTTTTGATGGAAGGAGAATTCATGACCAACCTGAATGTGCTTATTTTCATATCCTCGTCATCCCAGATATCCTTAATACCCATGTTTCTAGGTGGTTGGCTGCTTTTCTCAGTTCAATGTTCTCCCATTTGGTTTAAAATCTGGTCCAAAGACCTTTAAGAAATGCATGACACATGTGACTGCTTGTCTCTGAATATCTGGTCAGAAAGAAGTCCTAGCAGTCCACTCAAGTATCCATGAAGGCCCTTCAGCTAGCCAGCCTTTTCACTAAACAAGGAAAAATAGTCTTGGGTTCCTTGCTGTTGTATTCAGTTCCCAGGAGACCTTCTAGCTACTGTCAAAGGCTAAACATCACCTCCTCAGAAAAGAATCCACTGATTGCACAATCTAGCCAAACCACTTCATGGAAAACATTTTGCCTTTAGAAGTGTTTAATGGGGATGAGGGCTCATTGCTATCCTCCGATACCGCTTTATTGCTTGATTATGAGACCATTGCAGGAACAACTCTACATCCAATGGGCCTAGAATACATATTCGATGACAAAATTGGAGTTACACCACGTCTAAAAGGACCATTACCTTGGATGATGAACTTCAGTTCCTCTCAGAGGCAGTCAACTTTGTAATCCTAACCAACGTTTCTATAGGTGTTTGTGGAGCACACCTCCGGGAATTAGCCACTTGCAGCAGATGGTCACCAAAGAAGTAAGCATGCTCATAAATAAATATACTGAACTAAAAGCTGTTATAGTCATTGCCACAAAGAACTGGCTACATGGATCCTGCCTCACGTTGGAGTTCTAGGGCACCGTTCGTTTCCTCTAGCTTAAAATCCAAACCTAGTACATGGAGCGGGACACGGAATCCCGCTCCACTGTAGACAGGCATTGCAGCACAGCTGTATCGCACTCTGTGATCCAGCTGGGCCCCGATGATGAAGCATGCCACCTACCAGGTAGGTGGGTGAGGGGTTTCTTAACAACAGCAATTTGTTGTTAATACCAATTGACCAGGAGCTAGGGTAATATCCCTGACCTGTTCCTGCTTAAGGTCTTGTCCTCGTTGTTCTAACATATACATTTGGGAAAAGGACTAGCACCATTGTCTATTCCTTTCTCTCTATTTGCTACTGAATGATTTCATACTTTCTCACAAGGATGACACTCAGGAGTTTTGGAGGCCACAGAGATGGAAACGTAATGTGGTGGACAGCTGTCCAACTGTTTGTTAAATCTCACTATTATTTTAAATCCGGATGCAATCATTTTTCCTGCTCATTGGCAAGGTTTTATCAGGAGAGTTTTTTAAGGGTAATGTTAGAGCAGCTGGCGCTCTAAAAGCAAGCTCGTCCACGCCATGACTTCCCGGTCGTTCTTCATCTTACAGGTACACAAGGGACGCTGTAATGCAGTTCAGCGCCTCAGGTAGCCATGCACGTTGTATCTTTCTAATTCCTTGGGAGGGGGATGAGTTTTGGTTCATTGCAATAACCGTAACTTCGCTGCAGGGTGGAGCAATCATAGCCTGCCATCAAACCAAGGTCACTCTCCACATTGGCGTCAGTTACCTTGAAATGCACTTTGATTAATTCATGCTCACTCATTAAGCAGAAATTAGTTTTTAGAAACCCACTATCCTCATTTAGTACTCCTGACAAACTTGGGCATTGAGACCTCGGACCTAGATATTGTTGCAGCTCCACCAGCAGGTTACACTGCTAGTAGACTTGATAGGGCTAGTAAACAAGGCAGAGGTTTAGTGGTAGTATATCAATACTTATTCCAGTATTAGAACTTTCATAGATTCCCATGCTTGTATCATTCCCTGTCGTCTGAATGGGAGTCCCCGGTATACATAAAAAAGCAATAGAAACCCTCACTAAAAAAGAACCCAAGCCTAGGCCCATTCCTGTTTTGCATCCCATCTACCTCTTTGTAAAAGAGACCAAAAAAAATGAACAGCCAATCAGCTTGGCCTCACCCCTTGGAACCCTCGTGAGAGAAGCTCAGAACCTCAGATTTTTCATCTGCACGTTGTGCTTAGGAGTCTCCACTGAGCTCTGCTCAGTTTTATTCCTAGAACTTAGTTCTGCAGTTTTCTTCTACAGTTTTTGCTTCAATTCCTTCAGGATGTCAGATAAAGAGAAGGCCCGCTTTAAAGCATGTGCCACCTGGGCTAAAAAGAGGTTATATATTGAAGACCAGCACAAGGACTGTGTATACTGTTTGTACCCAGACCAAAAAGCTGCAGACTAAGATATGCCGCACCTTCCCTACCAAGACTTTGCATGATCGTGAGGGCTGTCGTCTGACCTGGCCTCAGAAGCTAAAATCAAGAAAGGAGCCAGTGTCCAATTACAGCAAGGAGACATCTTCTGCTTCCTGTTCCAGAAAGTCTGTAAAAAGGGGTAGAGCTTCTCCTTCACCTTCTGAGAAATGCCCTGGTAAGGCCTTGAAAAAGACCTCTGATAGGTCTAAAGGGCTTAGTCCTGTCCTAACTGAGGTGTAAAGGAGAGGGAAGGACTTTCAAAGGAAGTAAGGCTTGAGAGGAAATCCAGCTCC
The DNA here is from genome assembly GCF_964263255.1 of Lissotriton vulgaris. Taxonomy (NCBI): domain Eukaryota; kingdom Metazoa; phylum Chordata; class Amphibia; order Caudata; family Salamandridae; genus Lissotriton; species Lissotriton vulgaris. Next base: position 1,297,041,329 of record NC_141691.1, read on the forward strand.
TCCTGAAACTTATAAGCTCTTCAAAAAGCCTTCATCGTTACCTTCTGAGGTAAAATCTGCAAAGACCCTCTCGTCGACAGCGGTGTCATCGATTTCGACGAAGAAGCCTAAGGTACAGTCTTCTTCTTCTTCTGTCACCCCGTCGACTGGCTCGTCGACTGTGGTTTCCTCATCACCAGTACTGACACAGGGCTCTGTCGACGAGCTCAACACTGGCAATGGTGTTGTCGTCGATGACTATGTCTAGTGTGACGCCGTCGACGACTATGACGACTATGACGACAGCTGCATAGATAAAGGTGATTTATTTAGTCGACGGTTCTTTCTTCTTCGTCGAAGGTGGAAAAAAGTCGATTTTGCTGAAAAATCGTCAAATCACACCAGAGATTCGCCAAGAAGGGTGACTCCTTTACCTCCTGCACTTCTCCTTGAAGAAGAGGAATCCGATGAGGAGGAGGGTCCCTTTGGCTATGCTGACAGCCCTTCTCAGATACATGTCAAATGCCACGACACAGATTCAGAAGGGGAGTATGAGGATTTTGAACAGTATGGTCCTCCCGCTCAATATCAACTAGACTATCAACAGGAAATGGTCCAAATGCCATCCTCCTTACTAACAGACTAACAAGCTATGCTCGTGGATTACAGGAAACTATTTGCAGCAGAGCATTCTGTTCCAGTAGGAGTGCAAGTTACTGATGTTCCTCCTGCTCGTCCTGTGGCCCCACATTTACCACCACGTCAGCCATTGCTGGAAGCGCTGGGTATTCCACCAGCTGTGCCTCCGGTCCAGGATGACACCTCTGACGACGACCATGACAATGTCAGGATCCAGATGTGGATCGGGATGACTGTTATTCCGGATCCAACTTCTCCTGCTCCAGCGCCTGTTGATTCCCCACCCTGTGGATATAGGGGGTTTTCATAATTTAACGGAGAGGGCCTCCAAGAGGTTCGACCTACCCATGAACAAGGTGGAATTGGAGTGCTTCCTTTATGACTGTAAAGAACCTTATAAGAAGTCGATCAGGTCCATTCCGATTGTGGACCATGTTTGGGGCGCAGGTTTACGGGTTATGCAGAATCTAGCCACGGTTATTCCAGTTCTACCTCGTCTGGAGAAAAGATATAAGGCTCCAGAGGGAAGCTCGGAAGGCAAAAGCTGTGAGTGCGGCATTGTACGGGGCTGAGTTGTGGGGTACCCAGAAATTTGATACCCTATCCCATCTGGAGAACAAGTTTCATAAAGACCTAATGCGGCTTCCCCATAGCTCTCCCACTCTACCCCTTCTACTTGATACAGGAACACGATCCATAGCCGATCAGGCCAAGTTACGTCCCCTTCTTCTGTGGGCCCGCATATGGAACGTCCCCGAACTCTCAAGCTATGCGGACGCACTAAGAGAACTTCTCTCAACCCCGGGTTGGTATAAGATCGGTTGGCTCCTTGGAGTAAAGCGCCTCCTTTGTGATTTAGGCCTGGATGACGCTTGGGCCAACAGATCTTCACCACCTAAACAGCTGTTAAAGAAAATATTCTGGTCGTGGGTGGATAACGAGAGAGTGTCCCATCCGAATTTGTGCAGATCAGCTGAGGAGTTTTTGGCTTTCAAATGCCGTCCTATTAGAGAACCCTATCTTGATGTGATTTCGAATCCAGTAGATAGGGCGCTATATTTCAAATTTAGGGCTGGGGTTTTGCCCTTAGGCACAAGGACAGCCAAATGGAAACCTCCATGGCAAACCACAGAAACTTGCCCTTTCTGCACGATCAGGGATGAATCCATACCCCATTTTTTGTTCGAATGCCCAGCCTACGCTGCTCCCCGTCGCAGATGGTTGAAACCGCTCTGCGCGAGGCTGGGCACTCGGTCACACTTGGAGGCCCTACAGCTGTTAAGATCAGACCCTCATCCACTGTTTGCCTGTGGCCTGGCAAAATTCCTGGGGTGGGCTTGGAGGATAAGAACCGCGAGGAGAATGATCCTCCAGTAAGGATGCCAACCTATATTTTATTGGCCCAGTTGTTATTGTATGTGTCCCTTCCCCATTATTCCGACTCGAAGGTGCTAATTATGTACTTGCATAAATGTTCTTAGATTGGATGTTGCTTATAATGTTGTATATTTTATAGTGTCCTTTTTGAGATTTGTTAGTCCTGATGTACAACTGTTTTTATGTTCACATTGATTTTTTTATTGTAATGCTTTTATGAAATGAAACATTTCGAAATAAAGCTATACAACAACAACAATATAAGGCTCCAGAGGGAAGCTCGGCCTGTTTGACTAGCCAGCCTAAGCCGGACTCTGTAATCTCTCAAGCCCCACAAAGAAAGTCTAGGAATGCTATGGCTCCCCTTACCGCTCCTCCAGATAATGAGGGTAGACGTCTGGACAATGTAGGTAAAAGATCTTCGTCTATGTCCAGTCTGTTAGTCAGAGCCGCTAATTATTTGGCCATTCTTGGAGGATATGATCGCCAGATGTGGTGCGACCTTTCCCCCTATCTAGATCAGCGGCCAGAGGAAGGGAAGAAAGAGGCTAAAATGATTCTTCAGGAAAGGGAGATTACATGAGCGGAAATCCTAGATTGTGCAGTGGATATTGCAACAACGGCTTTTCGATCCTTAGCTGGAGCCGCAGTTCTGCTGTGGTTCTGCCCAGAAGTCCAAAACAAGATCTTCGATATGGCTTTTGATGGGGAAACGCTATTTGGAAAACATTGACGATGCGCTTCAAGATATCAAAAAGGATACGGAAACAGCAAAATCCTTAGGCACTCTGCAATTTTCAATTTCCCATTCCGAGGAGCGCGAGGAAGAGGTAACTCGACATGTAGAGGAAGTTATCAACAACAACTTTACTCCTCATATGGTTCCCATATGCAATCATACAGGCCCAGCTACAGTCAACGGCAAAACCAATCTTCGTCGTCTTTCTCTCGGTCGAACAACAGAGGAAGACCAGGTTGCCAGGGCAGAGACAACACTAAGCGCCAATAGCGGCTTGCTGGCTCTGACTACTGCCCCCTCTCCTCTTGTATCATCAGTGGGAGGCAGAGTTTCTCAATTCCTCCAGAACTGGCAACAAATAACATCGGATCGGTGGGTATTTAAAATCATTCTTTATGGCCATACCCTGGAGTTTGTACAACCACCACCATCCAAGCCCACTCGCGCCATGGTATCGAAACATCTGTCTGTTATGATTTGAGGTCCATCAAATGCTCATCAAAGGAGCTATAGAGCCGGTACCTATCTCTCAAAGCGGAAAGGGATTTTTACTCCCGGTTCTTCCTAATCCGGAAGACGTTAGAAAAGTGGCACCCTATACTAGATCTGAGGGAGCTCAACACCTATCTCATCAATCAATATTTTCGGATGGTTTCTCTACAAGACATCCTTAGTCTTCTCAACTGTGGGGATTTCATGGCCTCTCTGGATTTAGAGGATGCTTATTTCCATGTACCCATCCATCCAGCTCACAGGAGGTATCTTAGCTTTACAGTAGCCAAGAGCCATTTTCAATTCAAGGTTCTTCCTTTTGGTCTGAGCTCAGCTCCATGTATCTTCACGAAGTGTTAGCTCCGGTAGCAGCCTTTACACGAAGACTGAAATGCCAGGTCTTCCCTTACCTGGACGACTGGTTGATAAAAGCTCCTACCAAGCAGGCAGCAAAAGAATCAGTCATAAGGTGTACATCTCTGTTTTCCAGTCTCTGCCTGACGCTCAAAGAACAGAACTCTTCTCTTATTCCGTCAAGGACAGCCAGGTTTCTAGGGGCCATTCTGGACACTTCAACAAGAGAATCTAATTTCAATGGCGTCCCTATTGCTAAAAAGAAAGTCTACAAGTCCCTGCTGGGTTCCATCTCCTCATGCATACCCCTGATTCCGCATTGCTTCGACGGATCCTTCGACGACAAGATCTCAGTTACCAAGACCATGAGAGACGCCCCATCTTGGTGGATGAACAAGGAAAACATTCCTCAAGGGCTGTCTTTCAGACTGTTCCCGGCTCCTCACATTATAACTACAGACTCCTCTCTCGAAGGTTGGGGAGCAGTGTTACCGGACCTTCACGTAAGCGGCCGATGGAGGCCACCGCATCAGATATTGCATAGCAATCTGCTAGAACACTGAGCGATTCGCCTACTATTACAAGCTTTTCTTCCAAGAATACGACAGTCTTCAGTCCTTATACGTACGGACAACACGACAGCCATGCATTATATAAGCAAGGATGGAGGTACCAGATCTCGTCTGTCGCAAGAAGCCCAAACAATCTGGGAATGGGCAATTCAACAAGTTTTTCTCCAAGTGGAACATCTTCCAGGTGTCCTCAACAAAGCAGCAGACCAGCTCAGCAGACTGAAGTCTGTCAGCCACGAGTGGGAACTGGACGACCTTACTCTACAGGAAGTATTTCGCAGGTGGGGCACACCGGCAATAGATCTCTTTACCACCCTACAGAACAAGAAAAGCCGGTTCTATGCAAGCAGGGTTCACCAACCTGGATCGTTGGGGAATGCCATTCCGATGGCCAGGTCAGGTGCATTTGTTTACGCTTTTCCCCCTATTTCTCTGATCCCCAGGATTCTCAAAGCTCAAAGCAGAACCGTGCAAGATGATTCTGATCGCTCCAGCGTGGCCCAGACAGTTTTGGTTCACAGAACTTCTCCGTCTCTCCCTGGACCTTCCGCTTCATATGCAGCCGATTTCTTCGCTGCTGACGAGTCTTACATCCGGATCCTCAGTCTCTTCAGCTCTCAGCATGGCTCCTGAGCGGCGATAATTTCGTTGGCTGAATCTCTCAGCGGAATGCAAGAGCCTAAAGTACAAACAAGACTTACAAATTAAAATGGAAGCGTTTCTGCATTTGGTGCCAGCGCAATTGACTCCATCCTTTTGATTCAGAGCCACATGATGTTCTTCCGTACACTCTGTCATTAGCAAAAGCGGGTCTGGCTCACTCTTCTAACAAGGTTCACCTTGCGGCGATTTTTTTTTTTTTTCTTTTCAGACGCTCATCTTCAGGCCCCTCACTCTGGTCAGCAAGAATTGTTAAACAGTTTCTCAAGGAACTTTTCAGAGTCTTCCCTCCGGTCAAGCCTCCTCCTCCCCTGTGGCATCTGTACTTGGTTCTGGCCCAGCTTATGAAGCCTCCTTTTGAACCTAATCACAAGGCACTGCGGAAATGTCTCTCCTGGAAGGTAGCGCTTCTTTTGGCCTTGACTTCTGCGAGGCGTGTGGGTGAATTGCAAGCTCTCGCTGTTCAAGAACCTTTTCTCCAGTTCAAAAAAGGAACAGTGATTTTACGAACTAACCCAAAATTCATACCTAAAGATCCTTCGGACTTTCGTTTGAATGAGCCGGTAATTCTCAAGACCTTTTTTTTCCCCCAACCGGCTACTCCTGCAGATAAAGCACTTCATTCTCTGGATGTACATAGGTGCTTAAAATTCTATCTCCAAAGGACTAAAGACTTCAGAAAGTCTTCTCAACTATTTGTATCTTTCAGCGATCCTCGTAAGGGTTTTCCCCTATCCGAACAGGGGATCGCACTATGGATTACTAATGCTATCCAATATTGTCACAAGGCAGCGGGCCCTAGAAGGTCGAGTCTATGCTCATTCCACAAGGGCGATTTCCTCTTCTACAGCCCTCTTTGCGGGTGTTCCTCTCCAAGAGATCTGCCATGCTGCGACTTGGAGCAGTACACATACGTTTACGAGACATTACTGCTTGGATGCGGCAACGCAGAGTGACACAGCAGTCGGCCAAGCAGTCCTGAGGAACCTTTTTTAGTTGTGGTGAGCTTTCCCTTTCATCCCTCCTTCCATGTTACTGTTTTACTAGCTTTTGCACATTTTTGAACCTCGTGTTGTGTTTTCTTAAGTTTTGTATATGTTATTGACTTTTAATAATGTCTATATGGTGATGATGCTATTGATTTGTTCTTCATTTTAAAATGGTCATGGTTCCAAAAATGTGCTGATAATAACTGCTAGCTACTCTGATACAAGCATGGGAATCTATGAAAGTTCCAATACTGGAGTAAGAACACTAGTTACTTGCCTTTTAACTTTCGTTCTCCAGTATTGGAAACTTTCATAGATTCCCATGCGACCCACCCACCTCCCCTGGGAAAGCTCAGCCTCTCCATATTCAGTGGTTTGGTGACACAACGGCTACAAAAAATTTGAGGTTCTGAGCTCTTCTTAGGAGGGTTCCAAGGGTTGAGGCCAAGCTGATTGGCTGTTCATTTTTTTTGGTCTCTTTTACAAAAATGGGATGCAAAACTGAATGGGCCTGGGCCTGGGTTCTGTTTTAGTGATGGTTTCTATTGCTTTTTTATGTATACCGGGGACTCCCATTCAGATGATGGGGAATGATACTAGCATGGGAATCTATGACCGTTTCCAATACTGGAGAACCACAGTTACAGGTAAATTTGTTTTTCTTCTTGGAGGTAACCTGTGAACCAGTCAACTTAGTACACAGTGAGGCCCTTTCCTTTTAAGTGTAAACTGACCAGCAATTTTATGTTCTACGGGCTCCTGAGCTACAGGCCTCCTGGCCCGAAAATGAAGTTCCTTAAAGCTCTAAATAGTTTTTAAGAGACTAGTGTTTTTTATCCTAATTGCATTGTGCTAAGGGATTTTAACATTCAATTGGAAGACTCTACGAACAAAGATTCTGCATCTTTAATTGGCAATATGAGTTGTTTCAATCTAACCCAGATGGTGAACCTCGCCACACATATTGCAGTTCATATGCTCGATGGCATTTTTCCTAACTACTACAATTTTAAGATGAAAATTGCTCTGCCAATCTAGTGGTTAGACTATATTGCAATCTGTTTCAGCGTGACTGGCCCGGCCTCGGAACCCTCCGCCAATTTAGTGAGGCCATCAAAAAGATCCGGTCCTAAAACCTAATTAACAAGTCGAATTTGTCAGTCAGGCTGGAAGCTGCATAGCTGCAGGTGATGACAGACCCCAACACAGCGGCAGCCAAGTTCTCAATCTGGATTAATGAGGCTGTTATTAAAACTGGCGCCTCTAAAACGTGAGAAATCATAGAAACGGACCCTCTGCACCTTTTGGTATGTGTACAAACGAAGGGATCTGAAACAAAAATTTTGCATACGATAAAGTCAGTAGAAGGGAATACGACGTAGTAGAAAGCGGTAGATGTAAAGCATTTATCTAGGAGTATAATAAAAAAAATGGTTGAGAAAAACCTCGATTATACAGAAAAAAAAATAGCGCTAAAAGCTCCCCACAATAGCTTTTCACAACTGTACAGCTGCCTTCAAGCCCCAACCCCCCAATTGGTCATCCCTCTACTCCAACTCTGTGACAAGCTGGGCGAATGTGTTTTTTTTTTTTAATAAATTGGAGGAAGTCTTTATGGACTTTGTCCCTAGATCCCTTAAATGCTGTACAGTGTCAGAGCTTGCCACTTAAAACACCAACAAGGAGCTTTGTAATTTCCCCCCTCTGTCCGCTGATTTAGTGCTTGACTTAGCTGCACAAAATCTGGAATCTCTTCTGATCCTTGCCTGCCTAATTTCCTACAAGAAATGTCAACTACAGTAGCCCCAGTTTTAGCAAGTTTGTTAAATGCGATTAATGTAGGCTCTTTCCAATTGGAATGGAAAAAAGCCTCTATTCACCCTTTGTTAAAGTCTTATCTCGATCCTACAGAGGTAGAACACTACCAACCACATCACGTCTGCCTTTTCTAGCAACGGTTTTAGAAAAGCATCTCAAGAACACCCTCTCGAAGTATTTAAAGAATTGGTTTTTGGGCAAAAGTCAGCGCTGCTTCAGGTCTAGCTATTCAGAAAAGGGGGTGTTGATGAACAGAGTGTCTGAATTAAGCAGACCACTCTTACCCAGTCCAAAGATCAGGGCTTGATCCATCACCGTTATTTATCTCACTGCACCATCCCAGCTCAGAACCTGGCTATATGCAAATCAGTCTGTCCCTGGCCCAGTGCATCATGGGAACAGGGCAGACTAAACTACCAAGCCAATTCTTCACCAGAAAGGAGACAAGCTACCGGTTTCTGGCATTTCAGCCGTCTTCGGCCCGGCTTGCTTGAATCCTGATGGTGCAGTGAGAAAGGGACTCATGTCTGAGTATACCCTGCCACACCTATAGTGGCCAAAAACGATTCAGAAAAGGGGGTGGTGATGAACAGAGTGTCTGAATTAAGCAGACCACTCTTACCCAGTCCAAAGATCAGGGCTTGATCCATCACCGTTATTTATCTCACAGGTCTAGCTATGGCACAGAATCCGCACTGGTTGTAGTCTCTGATGAGCTCAGAAATATTATGGACAACGGAGGAAGTGCTCTGGTGGCCCTTTTGGTGGTCCTTTTGCAGCCTTTGACACTGAAAGCCATGTAATTTTGTTATAGCGTCTAGCAGGATTAGGAGTTGCTGATTTGGCCTACGACTTGCTCTTCCTCTTTTCTAACAGAGTGCAGTCGGTCGCCCTCAGAGTTTAATTAAACACATTTTTGTTCTGCCTTGTGGTGTCCCCCAGGGGTCTTCATTGAGCCCAACTCTTTGAGATCTATGTGGCACCCTTAGGCAAGCTCATTCGCTCCCATTGTTACAATGTCCTACACGGATGAAACTTAAATTGTCGTCTCTATTTCCAGAAATGTGGATGGGGTTGCTGATCATTTTAACAGCTCTATCTGTGCTATTGTCAGCTGGATGAGAAGCAATTGCTTAAGCTTAACACTTAAAAAAACAGAGGTCCTCCTCTTTGGAATGTATAAGTCTTTGTTGGGCACTGCCCCACCCCCTCCCCCAATTTATATCCAAAGTCAAGAACCTCTGGGTCATTTTTGATGCTGAACTTTCTTTTAGAAATCCAATCAATAAATTAACCTTCTCTTGTTTCTTTATGTTGAAAACGTTGAGGAAGGTCTACCTTTTATCTCCTTTGACCAGCAAAAATGTATAGCCATTGCATTGGTGTTATCTAGCCCGGATTATTGCAGCACCCTTTTTAGGTCTCGCCTGCCGATGCGCTTGCGTATTCGAGCTGGCGAGAGATATAGGGGCTTAACCAGAGTTTAACCAAAGTGGCGATTTTGATGCAGTGCACGTGCGCTTTTAGGTCCAAGCGCAAGCGCATTGACCTAAAAAGCGCGTGCACATCGCCAGCCATCTGTTCCCCAGCTTGGTGCGGCAAACAGCTCTTCTAAGGTATCAGCTCCGCCCCCTGCCGTTCCCTCCCACTCGCTCGCACACCAAAGGCTGCTGACTCAAACACCAACCTCTCCTTGTACTTTGTTCGTTTGTAACCTGCACACAAGTCCATTTTTTTGTGTATATTCCAAAATGTCTTACTTTTTCGATCTGTAATTAGACCGACTTTTCTTCATTGTCTGCCCCAAGCTTCTCCCAGCAGGCAGCCCACCCCCTCCCTCTCCATATGGTCTCCGCCACAGCAATGCCGAGAGAGCTTCACACTCGTGCTCCGAGGCCTCCAGACCCCCCCCCATCTCTCCTCCCAGCATGTTTCTTTTGCTCTTCTCTTCCGCGTTATACCTCTCCTTGTACTTTGTTCGTTTTTGTAACCTGCACACTCGTCAATTTTTTTTGTGTGTAAAGCTTCTCCCAGCAGGCAGCCCACCCCCCTCCCTCTCCATATGGTCGCCGCCACAGCAATGCCGAGAGAGCTTCACACTCGTGCTCCGAGGCCTCCAGACCCCCCCATCTCTCCTCCCAGCACGTTTCTTTTGCTCTTCTCTTCCGTTTCAGTGCCTGCCATTTATTGCTGCGTTATGCCTCTCCTTGTACTTTGTTCGTTTTTGTAACCTGCACACACGTCAATTTTTTGTGTATTTTCCAAAATGTCTTACTTTTTCAATCTGTAATTAGACCGACTTTTCTTCATTGTCTGCCCCAAGCTTCTCCCAGAGCAGGCAGCCCACCCCCTCCCTCTCCATATGGTCGCTCGAGCTGCAGGCAGCCCACCCCCTCCCTCTCCATATGGTCGCTCGAGTTGCAGGCAGCCCACCCCTTCCCTCTCCAGCGCCTGCCTTCTCTCTGCCCACGCATCGCTCGGCGCGCCTTTTCTATTCATTTGTGCCTTGTTTATTTTTTTATTTATTGTATACTTGGCTCGTTCCTCCATTGTCCCTTTATAGCCCTTTTCGTTTGTTTTATTTCCTTTTGCAGTCTGGCACTCTTATCTTATAGAAAGCCAGTAACTTCAATGAAGGGTCACGTAAAGTTCACTTAAACTTAACCCAAGCACATTCACAAACATTCTTCACTGTAAATGCATTTTCCAGGGAGCATGTTACAGTTTTTAAAGTTCTGCTAATAATTTTGTCCTCTTCGTGCATCTGGTCAGTCTCAAGCACCTCTGTTGCTCCCTCACCCCGCCGACTATCCATTCTGCCCCCCCTCCCCCATCGGCTCCTTTGTTGCTCTCCAACACCTAGTGTTCCTTTAAAAAAAAAAAAATGGTATTCTTTAGAGAGGGCTTGCCAGCTGCCGTTTGCCTCTGGGCCGTTGCTTATTACAAAATGTGTATTTGTGTAAAACAAAGAAATCTACTCACGTTTCTATTATTATTGCTGTTCTGATGAGAACTGCTTATACACTTAAAGTAAAGAAATAATTAATTTTCGAAGAAGAACAAATAGTCTACTGAAAAACTAGACAGTAAGAGATGTTGCCTGGATCATGTGCCTAGAAATGAATTGCAGGATAGAAAGGCAATATTCATTTGATCATTTTATTTCCTTATTTGTGGCCCGTGTGTATACTAGGTGCCCACACGAAGACATCAACTCACATATTGCTCTGACCTTTTGTGGCACTGAAATTATTCCCAGCACAAAGCTGAAGCATGCTCTTCATTGTTACCTTTTACCATTCTGATTACACTGTAATCTAGTTTTCATTTGTGCAACTACAATTATTAAAATAATAATTAGCAAGTGTTACTCTGGAACTGGTGACAAGGCAGACAGAGCCATTCTTATGGGGGTACCCCCTCCCTTCTCCGTTAGCAGCGCGTGCATCCGCCTTCTCCAGCTCTTTCCTCTCTGCTTGAAACAGACAACAGGCGCCAGTGGACAACAACAGAGGCATCCTGCTTGACAATGGGTTTGTCAATTACCTGTTAACACTAAACCGACCGGAGGTGCCAGGAGAGCACAAGCTACACAGAGACATCCCCCTTTATTGATGTCTTTAATTCACGCTTTACTCGGACCATTTTGAACCAGCAAAAAAAAAACCAGAATGTACTTTTTAAAGGATACTGTTTTAGACAGTATTGTTAGCGTGGTCACATTTTATTATAAACATGGTGAAATACTTTCAGCCTTTCACTATATTGAAATTAAAGTCTGTATGAAAGCACATTTAACAGTATATTTCGTTTTTAAATATGGCATTTCAATTTAGCAACTTTAAACCGTTCATGATTTAAAACATCACACACTGCAATAGTTTATAATCTCTCTGCTTTCCTATCTCTTCCTTCTCTAATTCTCGTTATACTGCAATAACTCTACTCTTATACTATTTTGGAGGCTTTCTCTCTCACCCCTTTATCTGCGTGGCTTCCAAACACAAAATAAACATACTTCCATTCCACTTCTTGCTGTCTCTGTATCACGTGCCAAATTTTGAGATATGGCGACATTTTAATTCTAATTTTCCACTATCCTCTTTCAGTACATTATTTGTCACTCTGTACATTCTTCCTCACACGACACTAACGCTTTATACACACTTCTGTGACTGAGACTTGGTATTTTGCACAGAGACAAACAATATAAGGTAGGCCCACTGGGTGAGCATGCATGCACTTTTTTAAACTAACGGCAGGATCCATGTAAACAGACAATGACATTAACACAGTATAAAACATCAAGACTCTAGTCCTGCTTGCAATAGTTTCTTAAACAACTAATGTCATAGCATGTTTTTGAGGTTTACTCTCCCGTAGCCTTAGGTTCACGAAGCCACACCTAAGCTCAATTATAAATTCATGCAACTATTCCACTATATTTTTTGCTTACATCAATACTTGGATGTCGTATTCGTGGTATTTTTGCATTGCCCTAATAACCCTAGCCTAGGACCTGTTTGCCTTTTTGGAAGTGTTTGAGCTACACAGCTTAGTGCTCTCGCATATTCATTATAAAAAAAATTTAAAAAGCCATTGGTATTTGTAAGATCAATACATCTTAGTCACGTAAATACAACACATATTGCATTACAAATGCTATAGGTGTCACATTTTTTCCCCTCCCACCCTTCCTTTGATATCCCCGTGGCCTCTCCGTCCTTCACAGCCCCTCTCTGTCGTGGAATCTCAAATTTGGGAACTACATCTTCAAAACAAGCCTGTTCATGTTGACACTTGCAATTAGAATCCTTTCTTTCTTTCATTTTATCCTTTCTTTCCTTCCTTCCTTCCTTTCAATTCTTTCTTGCCTTCCTTTTCTTTCTTCCATTCCTTCCTTCCTTTCCATCCTTTCCTGCCTTCCTTTTCTTTCTTCCATTCCTTCCTTCCTTCCATTCCTCCCTCCCTTTCATTCCTTTCTTTCATTCCTCCCTTCTTCTTTCTTTCTTTCTTCCCTTCCACATTATCACTCAGCGCCACTCCAGCATCACTCAGCACCACCACATCACTCTGCGCTACCCCAGCATCACTCTGCGCTACCCCAGCATCACTCTGCGTCACCCCAGCATCACTCTGCGTCACCCCAGCATCCCTCAGCGCCACCCCAGCATCCCTCAGCGCCACCCCAGCATCCCTCAGCGCCACCCCAGCATCCCTCAGCGCCACCCCAGCATCCCTCAGCGCCACCCCAGCATCCCTCAGCGCCACCCCAGCATCCCTCAGCGCCACCCCAGCATCACTCCGCGCCACCCCAGCACCACTCCGCGCCACCCCAGCACCACTCCGCGCCACCCCAGCACCACTCCGCGCCACCCCAGCACCACTCCGCGCCACCCCAGCACCACTCCGCGCCACCCCAGCACCACTCCGCGCCAGTCCAGCACCACTCCGCGCCAGTCCAGCACCACTCCGCGCCAGTCCAGCACCACTCCGCGCCAGCCCAGCACCACTCCGCGCCAGCCCAGCACCACTCCGCGCCAGCCCAGCACCACTCCGCGCCACTCCAGCACCACTCCGCGCCACTCCAGCATCACTGGTTCAAATATGTTCTTTCAATGTTTCAAGCTGTTTTCAAGCTTTCACGCTTTATTACAAATCACAAAAAGATGTTAATATTTCACTTCTGTTCTTGGATTTTCGTCACAATAAAAACACTGAACATAATCTTCACAAAAGTTATTTACAAAAGTTTAAGTTATTGCCATTACAAATTAAATACATTATTTAACTATTAATTAGTTACAAAAATTAAGCCATTGTTATTTGTAATATCAATACATCTAAGTCACGTAAATACAAAACATGTTGTATTACAAATGCTATAGGTGTCTGATTTGCAAAAGTTATAACTATTGGCATTGTAAATGACAAAGCTATTAATTTAGCTATTTTAAAAAGTAACACATAAATAAAAAAAACAATTATAAGACCAATAGCTCAAACTTTCCTAATGCGAGACCTATTCCATTTCCAATGCTTGTTCTAGGTATCGCTCGAAAGCTCTCTAAGCTTCAGATATTTTAGAAAACAGCGGGTGATCTTTTGAAAAAGATTCCTAAATTCCAATCTCTCTCGGCCACCCTGCCAGAGTTCCGTTGGCTTCCAATTAAAAAAAAAAAGCGGGCTTTATGCCTGGTACATAAAACCCGGCATGGTAACAGACCAGATCATCTGAAAAGGAACATAGTATTGTATACTCTAAACAGACTGTTGCTTTCAACAGCCTCCAAATCAGTATGGGTGTTCAAAAATTAGGACAGCTTCTTGGGGCGGTAGAAGCTTTGTCCAGCTAATTTGTCAACTCTGGAGCTAAATCCCTATGCACCTGAAGTCAGGCAAAGCAGAATTTCAGGAAGAAGCTGAAATGTTGGTTGTTTTCCCTCTCATAATAGTTTCTTTCCCCAATACAGCAGTTGATCAGAACTAGATAAATGTTAGTGCCAAGAAGCCTTAGGGCATTTGTGTGCTCTACAAAATTCTAATCTCCTGCACTAACTTGGTTCTTAAACAAAACATTTTTCTTACCCATCCTATGGGACCACCTTTATAGCACTACACTTTTGTACACTACAAAAGTTGACATGAAAGTTGGTTTTCTTCGTAGCTATCAAAGCAGTTCACAAGGTCAGTGACTTAAAACCGTCAAAATATGAAAGACATTTGGATGAGTACAATACTCCGAGGCTAGGGTTGCTGTATGTACATAGCAACCATTTTTAGATCTTGGCTAGACGGCACATGTGCGGTCTCCTCGAGACATTTTTGTTTGCAGTTTACCATTTGTGCACTTCAACAAAACCCTTTGTTCCCATTTGTCATGGCATGCATGTGTCACGCCTCTCCTTGTGTTTGTCCTTGCCCTATAACCTTGATCAAGTACTTGTGTCCATCTATTGCTCCTGTTTTAAGAGCTATATTTTAAGTTGCGTTTAAGCACTCCGTACGACTATTAACTTTTCCATTCCACCCGCCCCTGTTTGTTTTGCTTCTTTCCTGTCTCGCCACTTAAGTCTGTATCTTCATCTCCCCTACCCCCTTTAATTGTGGTTTAAGCACTCCGTTTAAGTGATTGCTGCTTAGGTTCTGTCCCTATCCTGCACCCTCATTCTCAATAGCTGTTGTTGTTTCCTTTTACATTTGGAGATCAGCAAGTGGGAGAGGCTGTGGTGTTTTCCAGGCAGAACGTGAACTGCAACAAAAATCAAACAGAACAGCATATGAGGCCCTAATCTGAAAAGATTTTTAAGTGAGATGATTTTGAAAACTAGGGCCCCACAACCCTTGCACTATGAGCTGTGTACTGGCAACTTTCAAGTATATCACTGGTATGGCTAAATAACAATTAAAAAGAGGAAGCAGCTTAGAGTGGAAATTGGAGTACATGGCCTTAAAGGCATGAAAAGGAACCCTGGAACGGCTTTTCAACATTGCAGATACGAACTCGTACGAAATACACAAAATAAATACTTTTTATTGACAAAATACCTACATTTGCCAAGCATCTAAAACTGTATCGTTGGATTTTTCCACGGCATTCGTGTACCTGCGATGGGCTAAAAGTGTCCTGGGCCGAAAGTGTGTGGGGTTTGTTTAAAATAAAGAAGTAATAATAATTCCTCTTCATTTTTTAAAAACAAATTACTAACACAGTTATCTATACTACTATTATAAAGAGAGAACACAAACCTTTTGGCAAGGTAAACTCTGGAACCACAGCGCCAATCCACACACCCAATACATTGTTGTAATCCTCAGGGTGTGCAGATGGACATAGGCTATAGAAAATTTAAAAAAAACGTAAATTTAAAAATATAACTTAAAAAAAAGTAGTGCCCTTAAAGTAGCGCCGGCCGCGACGCTGACGTGGTGGGCCGGGGCGGGAGTGCACGCAAGCCTGAAATGCTGCCCCCAGCCCCCTTCTGCCCCAGGCAACGCTGGGGCGGGCTGCTAGTTGATAATGCAGAGAAACATGCACTTCATCGTAATAATTCTCCCACTTCCTCGTGGCACTGCTGTGCCTCCCTCTTTATCGCACAACTGCTCCTCCAGCTTTATGGTACAGTTTCTCCCCTGTCCAGCACGTGCTACTGCTACCCCTCATTACATCGCACTCCACTCTACCTACTTCACCCCACTTCAATCTTCCTCCAATCTACCCCACTCCAATTACTCCATTCTACGCAATCTACCACACTCTAGTCTACTTCAACATTCCCCACTTATTCTACCCCTCTAAAATCTACACCACTGCTATTTACTCAAATCTACCCCACTCCAACTCCTCCAGTCTACCCAATCTATCCCACTCCAGTTTACCTCAACCTACCTCACTCCAATCGGCCCCAGTCTACCCTACTCCGAACTACCCTACTCCAATTTACACACTCGACTGTACCCACTCCAATCTATGCCACTCTACCTCGCAACCATCTACCATTTAACTCCATTTATCCCTCCAATCTACCCCAATCCACTACTCCAGTCAGCCCCCTCCAATATACTGCAATCTACCCCACTACAATTTACCCCAGTCTGCCAGTCTACCTCGCAACAATCTTCCCCGCTCCGGTTTAACCCAATCTACCGCTTCAACCTACCGCACTTCAATTTACTCCAACCAACCCCACTCCAAATTCTCCAGTCTACCCCATGCCTATCTACCCCACCCCACCACACTCCAATCTACCACACCTTGCCCCACTCCAATCTACCTCACTGCTTTCTACCTGACTCTGATCTACCCCATCCTAATCTACCTCAACCTACCCCAATCTACCAAACCTTACCCCACTCCAATTTACCTCAACCTACCCACCATACCCCATTCCAATCTACTCCACGACAATGTCCCTCACTCCTATCTACCCCACTCCAACGACTCCATCCCAATCTATCACAATCTAACCCACGCAAATCTAACCACCCGAATCCCCCCCAGGAATCCCCCAACCTGCCCACTGCAATCTACTCCACCACAACCGATCTCAATGTAACCACTCCAAATTACCACAACAAAATCTATGCCATTCATCCCCAGCCTGTCCACTGCAATCTACTCCACTACCAGCCACACTGGTGAACAACATGGCTTAAACACATTGTTAAAGCCAATAGCTCTCACATAGGTGAAACCTATTGGCTTTGCCAATGCTTGTTATTAAAGGACACACCTCAGTTCATATCGGTTAATCTATTGAGGTGTCTACTTTTAGCTGACACAGAAGGGTTAACAATGTTATATGTGCTTAGTGTTGGTGTACATTGATACTTTATTGCCTGGTAGAAAAGACATCAGAAAGGCAGAGCAAAATGTTGGTTTTGTATAGTCTTGTCATGGCATAGTCATTTCTAAAGGGCGTTTACCAGATGCATTCAGTTTATGCAAGATTAAAATCAACACTTTTAGGTACACTGCCCACGAATTCCACTTAAAGAAAAGAGGTACAGTAGCAATCTTAAATGTTTAACTAACATTTGTAGGTCAGCAGCATAGAGATGTATCTTTCCATACATCTAGAAGACCGTATTGTGTCGAAACACAAGCTGGAAAAGAAGACCAGGTACTGCTGTGCAATCTATGAACAACAAGTTTGCCTACAGCACACATGCGGCAAATGGAAAACATTACGTACTTGTAACTTGCTGTTTCAATTCAAAGCAAGAATTAAACCATACCATTAAAAATTTTACATGACATAAGTGAAGGACATTATACATTGTAACGTGATTTTCTCTGTCTGTGTTGTTCGAATTGCCTGTTAGAATAATTTCAGTCAATTTAATATGTTTTGGATATTCTTGTTGTTCTTTCACAGCAGTTTTAATAGTATCAGTGTTGCCTGTTGAATAAAACGAATCTATATGCTTGGAGAAGCCGTTGGCATACAGGCTATACTTCTCCTTCCTGCCAGATTGGTGGTTTTTTGTGTGCATAAACTGTATGCCGTAACAAAGCTTTTTATGTTTCCTGTCAAGATTAGACTCCAGTGCTGTGATGAGGAGCTTTCTCCATCATGGATTCGTGTGCTTTGAATTTGCCATTGTCCGCCTAGGAGTAATTGCTACTTTTAATGGAACAGTATTAAAATCTTCATTTAACATGGTATTCTTTGTAGCCTGCCCTAATATTTGTGTCTCCTGAATTCAGCTAATGAGATGGAGAGGCCTAAGTGGGCTGTGTAGTGATCATCCGATTTATTTTTCCTACTGCACACTATATTAAGTTAGTCAGTACAACTATGCTCTTTTTAAGATATTTCAGCTATTTCTGGCAAGAATGATTTAAGATGCACACCTCTGAAGCTTTCTGACCGAGTCTTCAGAACAGATGAAAACTTTTGGATGGTTTTTCACCTTACCGAGCTTTCACTACCTCCCGGTTGCAGTTGAGAATTTTGGAGCAAGGGGCGTGGGGTCGTTGGAGGTAGCAGTGGGTTCTTCTAGGGGGCTGCCTCTAGGCTATAAGGACAGGACAACGATTTTGAATTCACTTTAATGGATACTCAATTGCATATTCCTCTCGACATCTTCTCTTTATATCCGATCTACTTTTTCAGGAAATTGAGTTTGTAGCCAAAGGTGTTTATTTTATTACTTTTTTTAAAATCTCAGATAGCCTTCATAAGGAATGTTCTGTTGCAGCGATCATGATCTATGTACCACTTGTCATTCATTAGTCTATGGCTTTAAAAGCACGGACGTGCAAACATATGGATCCTTGAATTCTGGGCAGCAAAAGAGTGAAAGATGCTGGCAAGATTAGAGCTTCCCCTTTGAATAATTTAGTTACATTTTAATCTCCTTCCTAACGAGTGTTAAGCCTTTTGGTACAATAATGCTTCCTCGAGGAATGTGAGGTCCCTTACTTTGACTAACTCCTCACCAACTACACACCCAATTTCGATCGCCGTTCAATTGACAGTTCCTCTGTGGGCAAAGCAATTGCTTTTTCTTCTATGTCACTACCTCCGTGACTAACCCTAATGACATCCACTGCTTTGACCACCTCATAAACAAATCCTTTCCACATAATCTTGTTTATAAGATTATACGTATTCAGTGATGATTACACTTTCATCAGGCTTTGGCCAATTCCAAAATTACAGTTAGCACAACGTTTGTCACTGTTGAATGTTTTCTCAGAAAGGTGCGAAGCACAGTCTTGATGAGGAAAACGAAGAGAAGTGTTTAGGTTTCTAGGACAAAGATCAATGTATCAACATGCATAATACTCTCTGATGAGGTGGAGACATCAATGTATAAAGTTTGAGACATTCTCTTGGACCTTCCTGTGCCATCCGCATTGACCGCTTGATTTGAGCAGAGTTGTTTCTGGGCCAGATGGTGCATGGTTTCAACAGGAAATGCTGAGTCTCTTGCAGACACAGGCATGTTACCACTGGTTACTAATGCGCAACAGCATTACCCTGCCACCTTCTCTTTCAATTGGGCAGATATTTGACCCTTTAGTGGGATCCGCAGAGAAGCTATGGTTGCGTATTTTCAGAAGAACAGCAAATCAATTGGAAGGAAGCATCCCTACTGTTTATCAATCAGGGTAATATTTTTGCACACCTGGGTATGAAATCTCCATCCAGCGCACATGGGAATAATGGTTAAAAAAACACAAAGTGCCAGACTCTTGCCTGAAATGGCTAGTAGTACAGATCAAAGCTGCCTCTGCCTCGAGGCAGCTACAGAGTCTGTCAATTCAATGCCACACCCTCGTGCTCTGCCTCCTCATATGCAGGGAAGAATATTCAGTTTGAGGGACAGCAAGAATTCTGGACATGCACTTTGATGGGGGAAGATATCTTTAAAAAAAGTATCAATACAACTTTGCAAACAACAATATCTTTTGGATCTCTTTTAACTCTGAGACAGCATCTCCTTTCGTGGCACAGGTGGAAGAACTTTCACTTGGATGATATTGATACTCCTACCAAGCTTTGTCATCTGTTCTTTTCAATGAAACAACATCAAAGCAATTTCTACAGACACCCACAGCAGCAGAAGGCTTCCATCAGGACCCCGGCTACAAAACACTTGTCTTCCCATGGATCACCCCAACATTCACCTTGCTTTCGTTTCCTAGTGGGTAAAGGAACATCTCTGACCATCTGGAGAATTTGAAACCAAATCCTTTGGAGTGCATTTCCGAGTTCAATCAAATTTAGACATTCTTTGGAGTTTGTCTAGGTATTTCCAATTCAAGAAGACCTTTTCTCAATGCTTTTAAATGGGGTGATAATCAAACATCCAGAGAAACAGACAAATAGCAGATCCGCTCTCGCTCATAAAAAGTCTGGCAGGTGCCAGCACACTGGATGTTCACTTATTAATCTCTTTCCTAAGGAAACAGACCTTCACAGTGTGAGGTTACGTAACCTCATTCGCCTGTATTTAGAGGAACATGTTTTAGTGTGCATTTATTTCATGTTAACCTGATTTTATGTACCCAGAGAACGGGGAATTTCTTTGATTCCTTGTAGACCAGCAGAATCATTAGATATGCTTCCTCTGCTTTTATCTGAAATCTAATTGCTTGATGTCAGTAGCTGCTCCATTTTTTTTTTTTTTTGTAAAACAATTTTTATTGCAGATATCAATGTAAGCATTACAGTACATCCGTAAGTATATTTAACGCGGGACATCTGATACTCACATTTTTTTTTTTTTTTTTTTTTTGAAAACCTTTATTATTCCTTCACAGTTCTACACAGCTTGTCGCCTACAACCCGACTGGGCCGGCCGCTATTCAAGGTGTCAAAGGAAAACGTTCTTTACAATACAATTGTGCTGGTAATTGCCAAAGTCATGAAGGTAAAGATCGGCAAGCGAGTGGTGAAGGTTAAATACGAATGGTCCATGCTTGGTGAATGAGGTTTTCATTTTCTGTTTTTTACCTAAAGAAAGAACATTCAAAACTCCGGGAAATCACAGTACGATCAATGAGTATGCTTATTGACAGTTAGACATGAGTTTATTCCTGAGTCGAAACCAGCCTCATGCACGCCCACAAGGCAAGTTAGGGTGTGAGCGAACCATCTCCACCCCCCCATCCCCCCTGAAGTACCCCCCATACTAATCAGCCCTCCTCATTCCAACCCGTCTTCCTCATCCGAGTCTAACGGGTCGTCCTCAGGTAGTGGATCGCAGATGTCGCCCCGGT
This sequence comes from Lissotriton vulgaris, assembly GCF_964263255.1. Lineage (NCBI taxonomy): Eukaryota > Metazoa > Chordata > Amphibia > Caudata > Salamandridae > Lissotriton > Lissotriton vulgaris. Next base: position 1,297,062,182 of record NC_141691.1, read on the forward strand.
AGGCGTTCCATGGGGACCACACCTTGTTCCATTTGGCCGGACAGGCCCTGTTCAAGTAAACCGCCCTTTCTGCAATCATGGCCCTGTCCATATTTATGCACCACTGTGAGGCCGTCGGGGGTTCCGCCACCCCCCCAGCGCTGCGCGATGTCTCGCTTAGCCACCATCATCCCCAATGTTACCCAGAGGCGGCCATGCCGGGACAAGTCAGTTGGCTCCCACACGTTGAGGAGGCATAGTCGCGGCTCCGGCAACACAGAGACCCCCAGCGCCTGCGACACTGTGCGCATGACCTGACGCCAATAGGTGTGTATAACTGAACAATCCCAGAATGTGTGAAAGAGTGTGCCCTCCTCCCCGCAGCCTCGCAAGCAGAAGGGGTCAGGGGACCGTTGTATGCGGTGAAGCAGAGTCCTGGTGTAATATGTTCTATGTAGAACTTTAAGTTGGATGAGCCTCATTCTGGCCGATATGCCCGCTTCCTTGGGGGAAGCCAGTGCCTCGTTCCATTCATGTTCATCTAGCTCGCCCACTTCCTGCTCCCATTTCTCCTTAAGAGACACTAGTGGGTCTGGGGAATTGTTGAGGAGTTTTCGGTAAGTGAGGGAGGTGGCCTTTTCTATCATATAGTCCGTCAGGAGGCGATCTTCTAGCGGGGAGGACGCGGGGAGAGTCGATCCCGCCGGGATAGCTGCCAGTAATGCATGACGGATTTGGACATACCGGTAGGTTTCATGTGGTCCTAGGTCATAGATCTCCTTCAAACGGGCAAAGGTGATAACTCCCCCACGCTCCCACATGTCCCCCACCGTAGAGATGCCGATATCGTCCCAACGGGAGAACCCCTTACTGATCCGAAGATTGCCTAGGGCTCGTGTGTCCCAGAGTGGAGTGAGCTTAGTGAGCGTGTCTTTCCACCCTAGCGCAGCTGTGGCTGCGTGCCAGGTGGCCACTGTGAGCCTTGTAGGGCCCCTCAGCGATCTGAGTTTCCGTCGGTCATAAAGCCGTGCCAGCAGGTTATTGGTGCCCAGTTGAGCCCTATCTGCCTGGAACGCTGGGTCCGATTGCGATGCATGCAGCCACTGGTTGATAGGTCTGAGCTGTGCCGCCCAGTAGTAGAGATACAGGTTGGGGAGTGCGATGCCGCCCTCGTACCAGCTCCTACAGAGCTTGGCGTGTGCTATACGTGCCGGGCGGTTGCCCCATAGCAGACCAGAGACCACTGCCGCCACTCTCCTGAAGTATGTTTTTGGTACAGCGAATGGGGTATTGTCTAGGATATATAGGAAACGGGGCAGGGATTTCATCTTAAACAGGGCCGCTTTCCCTAACATCGTCAACGGTAACCCCGCCCAAAAGCTTGCATCTTGTTTGAGGCGGTCAAGCGGTGGCAAGAGGTTCAGCTTTTCGTGTTCTGCCGGGTCACCCGTGATGTGGATACCTAGGTACTTGAATGAGGAGCCGGCCAACCGCAGAGGGCAGTCCGGACCAAGCGTTGGGTGACCACCGGTCAGGGCGTACAACTCTGATTTATCCCAGTTAATAGTGTAGCCTGACATCTCGCCGTGGCCATTACAGAGGCGCAAGAGGGCCGGTATGCCCTGATCTGGGTCTGTCAGGTACACCAGCATATCGTCCGCATAAAGCGATATGCGGTCCTCCCAGCCCTCCCTCCATTTAATCCCTTTAAGTAAAGGGGTGGTCCTGATGCGGATAGCCAGAGGCTCCAGTGAGAGTGCAAAAAGAAGGGGGGAGAGAGGGCATCCTTGTCGGGTGCCACGCTTGAGCGGGAAGGAGCGTGAAATGTGGCCGTTTACTACCACGTGTGCCACCGGTGCAGTGTACAGCAATTTGATCCAGGAGATGAAGATGGGTCCAAATCCCATATACTGAAGGACCTCAAAGAGATAGGCCCACTCCACCATGTCAAAGGCCATCTTCGCATCAAGCGCCAATATAGCCGCGGGTTCGCCTATGTCATCCGCCCTCGCTATCACCCCGTGCACCCGTCTGAGATTGAGCGAGGTGTTCCTGTGGGGCATGAACCCTGACTGGTCCGGGTGAATAAGATCGGACAGATGGGGCATGAGACGATTTGCTAGGAGCTTTGCTAGAATTTTACTTTCCGCGTTAAGCAAAGATATAGGGCGGTATGAGGAGCAGTACTCGGGGGGGCTTACCAGGCTTAGGAATAGCCACAATCGTGGCCGTCCGTTGGTCTAATGGGAGCAGCCCCTTACCACGACATTCTTCATACATTTTGAGCAGGTACGGGCTGAGAACGTCTGAACGTGCTTGGAACCATTCGACTGGGATGCCGTTTGGCCCCAGCGCTTTGCCCGTACGGAGGGCCCCAATGGCTATCCGCAGTTCGTCAGCGGTAAATGGTGCCTCCAGCTCCGCCACGGCCTCCGGTAGCAGTGTCGGGATGTTTATGTCGTATAGTGCGCTTTGGGCTGCAATCGCGGTGATGTCCCGTTCCGGGGTGTATACTTTTTCAAAATGGGTAGCCAGTGCCTCTACCACGCGATCCGGGTCCGTCTGAGTCCTACCCTCCTCGTCCTCGACCTGCTGGATCCCTCTGGAGCTACCCCCTCTCTTATCGAGCCAGGCCAGCATCTTTCCCGCTTTGTCTCCAACATCGTATACTCGATTCTGTGTGTCTGAGATGTGTCCTTGTGTGATGAGCCGTGCGTGGTCTGTATATAGGCGCTGAGCAAGCTCGAGTGCGTGTGCTGTGTCATCCGTGGGGTCGGCTTCGTGGGCAGTGGTGGCCTCGCGCAGCCGGAGCTCATGGGCCGCGTGTTCAGCTGCCTGCTCCCTTCTGTGTGACGTTATAGAGCTGATAGCTTGCCCCCTCAAGACTGTCTTGTAGGCCTCCCAGAGGACCTCAGCCGAGGCTGCGGTCGGTTCGTTTTCTATGAAATAATGTGTCGTGGCGGTCTGCAGGGCCTTCCTGACCTTGGGGACTTTAAGATAAGAGGCGTGTACAGGGAAAACGCGGCGGCGTGTTCGTGTCCGTGAGGTGATGGTGAGAGTCAGTGGTGAGTGGTCTGAGATGCCCCTATGGTGTATGAGCACCTCCTCTACGCGCTGCAACCCGTCCCCCAACGCCAGGAAATAATCAATGCGGGATAGACTATTGTGGACGGTGGAGTGGAATGTGTACTGTCGCAGTGCAGGGTGAACATGGCGCCAAACGTCCACCAGCCCCAGTGCCTCTGTGAAGCGCTGAAACCTGGAGGGACCCCCCGGGAGGGCAGTTGCTGGGAACTTGTCCAGCTGTGGGTCTGCAGTTGCGTTGAAGTCCCTGCCTAGAAGCATGTCTCCCTCAGGGAGGGACAGCAAGAAGTCGCCCAGGGCTGGCAACATCACCGAGTGTAATGAAGGTGGGATGTAAACTGAGACTATTGTTAAGGGGCGCCCGTCCCATTGTCCTGCCACTGCCGCAAAACAGCCCTGTGTATCAGTCCTAGTGTTGAGGGAGATGAAGTTGGAAGATTTTCTGATTAGGATGCCTGTACCCCGGGACCCAGTGGAGAATTCAGAGTGGGCCAACATTTTATACCCCCTTCTGTCCAGGGCCTTGGTAGCGCTACCCATTAGGTGGGTCTCCTGGAGGAGTATTAGGTCAGGTTTGTGACGTTTCACCTCGGACAGAACGAGGCCGCGTTTCACTTTATCACCTAGGCCGCGCACGTTCCAGGCAAGGAGTCGGAGGGCGGAGCCGCCCATCTGCGTCTCCTCCACTCTTATTGCGTTAAGCGGTTCATCCGCCATCAGTAAAAATCAGAAGCATAAACCATCGGCATAGACTCCACCGCCCCAGCAACGTTTCAATAACCATCATAGCACATTGTACAGTTTGAGATCGATTCTGTGGATGTCTCGTAAAAACGAACAAACCCCCCCCAACCCCCCCCACCCTGCCTCCCTGCCAAACGGACTCAAAACTGCCCGCCACCCCAACTTAGCAGAGCGCTTATCCCATGCCAAAAACAGAGTACTTGCGCGTCGGGGGAGAGTGTCCCCCAAAGCAGGCGGTCCCTCTGCTGTCCGGGCCAGCGTCCAAGAACGACTTAATGAGCAATCGTAGTGGGAGTAAAGTCCAGGTCACACATTCAGTCCCTCACGGTGGTTTCATTCGCCTCCAGCGGCCCCAACTTGGTCCCGCGACGGCGATCCATTTGCGCTGCCCCTGGTCGACGATTGTGAGCCCGGCTGGCCCTCCTCTTCTGTCCTGTTGCGTCGACGACTGGAAGTGCGGTCCACAGTGCGCCATCCATCCAGCCATTCTCTTGCGGACTCAGCCGAGTCAAAGAACCAGACCTTCTTGTCGGCCACCACTCTCAATCGGGCCGGAAACAACATGGAGTATGGCAGTTCTTGTTCGCGGAGCGTTCTTTTTACCTCGAAGAAGGTCCTCCTTCTGCGGGTGACCTCCGCCGTGTAGTCCGGGAAGAAGGATATCCGTGAATTTTGGATTTGGATGGGCGGTGCCACTCTGGCTGCCTGGAGGACTGCATCGCGGTCTCTAAAGTTAAAGAGTCTTGCCAGGATGGGGCGCGGGGCGGCCCCCGGCGTAGGTGTCCCGCCAGGGACCCGGTGGGCCCGCTCCACTGTGAAGAAATTGGAGAGTCCCTTCGGGGCCAGTTTTGTCTTTATAAGTTCCTCAACATACAGATCCATGGCTCCCTTTGTTTCCGACTCCGGAACTCCTAAGATACGGACGTTGTTGCGTCTGGAGCGCCCTTCATGGTCGTCCAGTTTGCTTTTAAGAAGTTTATTGTCCGCCTGCAGTCTCTCCATAGCCACTTGTAGGTCGGAGACGTCCTCTATCAACGATTTAGTCACCACCTCCACCTGCTTCACCCTTTCACTCATTTTCTGAAGGTCGGCTCTAATAAGGGTAACCTCGGCCGCAGTCGAACCCACTGTGGCCTGAACCTGTTCCAGTGCGCGCAGTACATCGTCCAGCGTGGCCTTTTTTGTCCCGTCGTTGTCCGCGCCCTTTCCCAGTGATTTCCGCTGCTCAGGTTGAGTGGACGTCTGGTTATCATAAGCAAATTTTCCGAGCTTCGCCTGGGCGGCGGTTTGTCGTGTCCCCTTCCCCGCCATTTTCCCTCTGTGGCAAAACACCGTTTATGCTGGAGCGGGCCAATCGTCCGTGGCCGGCCGCTTGGGGGGGGGCTACACAGAAGGTTCAGTCTGGGTACAGGCCAGGAGTAGCTGACGATGGCAAGGTGCTGCCGGCGGCCGCGGGGCTGTTGCGGCCTCGGCAAGGTCAGGCAAGATGGCGACCGCTGCTTCGCAGGTTCCACGGTGTATGCCGAGTGCAGCAAAGGGGGCACTACGGCGTAGCGCCACTGGATATGCCGTGTGAAGGGTGAAGTGGTCGCTGGGAAGGAATGCCAGCCGGTGGTGTCGAGTGCTATCGTCAGCGGCTACTTCCGGTTGATCGTGCCGGGGAGGGTTGACTTCCGCCCGGCCCAGGGTTCCACTCGACACCGGTGCTCGCCTCGTGCCACCAGGCCTTTCGTCCGTGAGGGGCGCGAATGAAGATTCGTCCCGTTGCTGAGGTCTGAGCGCTCCCAAATTTTTCTTGTGTGCGCCGTTCGGTCACCGCACCCAGGACACCCCTTCTGGAGTGATCAGTGAACGGATAGGCATGCGGATTGTTGCGGGACGCCGCCTTGCTACGGGAGCCTCTCTAGGTTGCCGCCGCCATCATCGGCTGCTAGCCACGCCCCCCTGATACTCACATTTCTTCGAGGTAGGACATACACAGCCTCACAACCCGCATCCCTGAGGCCGGGTGGCGACTATCACGATCAGTGCTTCCCCCTCCCTTCTAAAGGTCGGCATGTCCAGTGGTCAACCGCTATCTGCTTTTAACTTTTATCAACAAGTCCCCCCCCCTCCAGCATCCAATCATTGCATACAGTACTTCCTGGTATCATTGGGACGCTACATCCCCTTCCCCCAACGTGTGTCCCTCCCCCCTCCCCTCTGGTGTTCTGTGGTGTCCAGTGCCTATGTCCGGTAGCAGTATACTGATGTGTGTTGGTAAGCTCCGGAGTTTGGAGTGAATCATTGAGTGCGTGTGTCCATGGTAGGCGCTAGGAGCGGCACCGCCTCCCCCTGAACCTCTGGGTCTGTTGCCTCCCCCTCCTCCTCACTCTCCACTGCACTGTCCCGGAGCGCCTGGACTAGGATTTCCCATGCCATGGCCGATTCCTGAGCTTTCTCGTCCGACCCTCGTCGTGCTAGTTGGTATCTAATTGTACTCTCCGCTGCCGCCCATTTCTGAAACTCGGCCAGCCATTTCCTGTGTGTTGGTGCAGTCCTCGCCTTCCATCCCCTGGTGAGTTCCCTCTTGGCGATAAGTAGGCCCATGTCTATGAATTTGCCCGTCAGTTTATTTTTACATGTGTGTGGAAACCAGTGCAGGAGTGTAGTCGCACCATCGTAATGCAGATCCCTGTCCGTGACCTCATTCAATGTGTCGCCCACTTCCCTCCAGTAGTCCTGTAGGTGCGGACAGCCCCACAGCATGTGCAGTAAGTCCGCGCCTAATAGCGCACATCTGGGGCACGCTGCGTCCACTGCGCCAAAGTATCGTGCTATTTTATGTGGGGTAAGGTAGGCTCTATGGAGTATGTAGAGGTGTATTAATTGGAAGCGGGCGTTTCTGGTGCTCTTCCTGGCTCTCTGAACCAATTGAGCCCACGTCGTGTCCGGGATCTCCCTCTGCAGGTCCGTCTCCCATTGGGCTTTTAGACGCGCTAGAGGCTGCAAATTATCCTCGAGTAGTCTGGAGTGCAGACATGTGACTGCCTTGACCGTCCCTGCAGCCATCATCGTGTATTGGCATGCTGGCAACGTTGGGGGCTCAAGCAGCCCCTCCCCCCAGTGCGCCTGGATCACTCGTACCACGGCCGCATGCAGTAGATAGTCTCCCCTCGGGAGGCCGTATTGCTCCTGCAAGGTTTGGTATGGCGTGAGCACCCCATCAGTGTAAAGGTCCCCCACCATCTGCAGGCCAGCCTCCTCCCAACCTTGGAGGGCCGACCAGTCGCCGCCATGTGGAAACGCTGTGAGCATACCCAGCGGGATTTCAGGCGCATATGGATGGCCAGGACCGGCCCGCCTCTGCATGCGATTCCAGCAGAGCCTCAGCGTCCGTTCCTCCTGGGATAGTCCTCTGAGTGCAAGTTTCTGTTGCAAGGTGATGTACGCCAGTACGTGGCGGGGGGTGCCAACGTCCCTCTCTTGTTCCGGGCCCCGGTATACCCTTGCCACCTCCTGCGTGAAACTGCAGCTGGGCAGCTAAATAATAGAGCTCGAAATCAGGGACCGCGAGTCCGCCCTCATTCTTCGGGCGGGTCAGGGTCGCCAAGGCTATCCTCCGCCTGCCAGCTCCCCACAGGAAGGACACCACTTGGGACTTCAGGCGCCGAAAGACGCTTCCCGGTATCCACACAGGAAGAGTCCTAAAGAAGTATAACAATCGTGGCAGGGCAATCATTTTAAGCAGAGATACCCGGCCCGTCATGGACAAAGGAAGAGTGGCCCAAAAGGTCATGTTACCTTGCAACGTGCGGATACAGCGGCCTACGTTGCCTTCCAGCAGGTCTGCGGGCTCATGGTAGATATGCACCCCTAAATAGGGGAGATAGTCCGGCTCCCAGCGGAGCCTGGGACGGGTCCAGGGGCACCGCTCCGCCCTCCGGAGAGGGAAGAGGCATGTCTTTGCCCAATTCACTCTTAGGCCCGAGACCTCCCCGAATCGCACTAGAAGACTCTCCGCCCCCTCCACTGCTTCCTCGGCATTGTCCAAGAACAGCAGGAGGTCGTCCGCGTACAACGATATGTAGTGGTGGGTCCCGCCAACCTCCAGCCCCCGGTAATAGTCACCTCTCCTAGCCAGTGCCGCTAATGGTTCCATCGCGAGGGCAAATAACAGGGGGGAGAGCGCACACCCCTGTCTAGTACCCCTATGCACTTCATAGGGATCCGATATCAGCGCCCCCACCCGTACCCTAGCGCCAACCGACGCATAGAGCACCTTCGTCCATCGCACATAGCCCTCACCGATGCCAAAACTGCATCACCCTGTACAGGTAGCACCAATCCAGGCTGTCTAAGGCCTTCTCTATGTCGATCGCCATGACCATAGGGGCTTTGGCGAGCGGCGGGGGGTCCGCCACGAGCCTCAGCAACCTGCGGATATTGTGTGACGTGTTTCTGGTGGGTATGAAGCCCGACTGGTCCTTGTGGATCAGGTCCTGCATGTGGGCCACTAGCCTAGCGGCCAGTATAGTACTCAATATTTTATAATCTGTCGTCGGCATCGACAATGGTCGGTACGACGCCGGATCAGAACTGTTCCTACGCGGTTTTAGTAGGGGAATCATGATCGCCTCGCCCATCGAGCGGGGCAACTCCCCTTTCTCTTTCGCTTCGTTGTATATGATTTGGAGTTGTGGGGCTAGGATATCAATATATTTACCATAAAATTCAACTGGTAGCCCATCTACGCCCGGTGTTTTATTACGCGCCATTCTTTTTATGGCCCCTCTAATTTCCGCCAAATCAATTGGGCGTCAGTAGCTGCTCATCTCAGGACAAATGGCCACCCTCACAGCTGGACAGCTATCTTCTACAGGATTCCCAGATCCGAAACAAAACCATTTCTAGGCAGTTTTCTTTATTTGAGTGCCGTTCAACACTTGAAGAGCAAATGTGATGCCGTTGAACGAGGATTTAAGTGAGAACGAGCCTGGTAAAGGATTTCAAGAGTATAACTTTCTTGGTAGGGAGGTGGAAATTGCTGCTGGAAGCAGTGTCTTCATGCAATACCCTTGCCTTCAACTGCAGAATTCTGCATTAGGTCTGCTCATGAATTCAACTTCTAATGGATCGTGGTGAAAGACTCTAGGATGATGAGGGCAGGGTAACAATGGTTCTGAAGCACGCGCCGGGAGAGTGGCTAGAAGCTGAGACTCCTCTTCCTATGTTATATGGGACCACACACAGGTTCTACCTGGAATCTGGTGAACTTGTCTACTGAGATTTGTGCCTGCCCTGAGGAAGTAGTCTGGTGATTTTCCCCGAGACGAAACACGTGTTGGCTGTTGGCTACATTTGGTGATATCATCTATACCAACTCACCAACAAGAAGTTATTTGTAATACTTCTACAATTGTGATAAGAACAAAGGAAACAAGAAAATAAAGAAGATAACCAACCTGGAAACTTTATTGGACTGATAGTTTATTATGATTTAACTTTAAATGTCAATTTGTCCCTTGCTCGGGAGCGATATTTTGTTTGACTCCTCTTCTGGGTTTGTATTTCCGTAATAAGATGAGCTACTTCGCACCACAGATATTCCCTTCAGATATGCCCATTGGCATTCACTTTGAAGACTTGGTGATGAACGTCCACTGCTTAGAAAAGGGTAAATGTATTGTAACTGAGAGTTGCTGCTAGCTTTTCATACCTATTTGCCCAAAACGTTCAGCTGGACAGTTGCATCTGTTTTGCATAAATGAGCAAGGTGACGCTGTATCCGAGATTTTCTCTAGAAGCTCAGTTTATGACATTGAACAAACCGGTCCAAATTTGCTATACCAGTGGAATAACTCATTCTTCTAAAAGACCTTGTGGGTACTCCGACGAGATTAGAATGCCACAAATGGCATTTTGAAGATGCTAACTCCAAATAGTTGTTACCAAGTGTTGGATAACCCCTTTAGGATCGCTTTGCTGTAGTCAGAATTAAGAAATGCAATTCTCACCAATTGGGTCTGAGAAGCAGTCTTCCTATGAATTTGCCAAGACTCCAAGATGCTTTTTCTCCTATTCCCTTGATTCCCCGAGTGGTTTGCATGATCCAGTGAGAAATGCATAATGATGGTTGCTGTACCAGATTGGGTCAGGCAGCTTTGGTGTCTTGATATGAGAAATCTGTGGTTTTAGAGGCAGTGTCACCCCTCCTTCCCTCCCCACAATACTGCCTCACTCGGCTCAGTAGCATAACTTTAGTATCTGGAGTACAGTTGCTTAGACATTCCAGGGGGTTTGTAGGCTATTTTGCTTTTGTTGCCAGAGCAGGGTTCCAAGAAACCAATTAGCTCTACAATGAGAACTGTGTGCGGTTTGTGTAAATAGCAGGGGGGCACCAGATTATGACCTGGCCTCCTCAAATGCGACTGGTTTTGTTGCATTTGAGTCCAGTTTCTCTCGTTGCAAACAAAGCATTATGAGGAAGGTAATGTAGGAACACTTATAATCACTACCTTTTAATAACCTAAAGCATCTACTCTTATGAACAAAATGCAGTACTTTTGAAACAAACCAATTAGGCACCAGTTTTCATGATGTGGATGACTGCCTTCTTTCCGGAAATACCTCCATCCATTAAAAAGCTCGAAGTTGGGCATTGTCAAGTAGCACACGTTTCACCATGTTCCACAGGAATAAGGCAGCATATCACCCCTAATTGTTCCTAAAGTTCTGTTGAAATTTGGAGATCAGCCAGTTTTTCCGCCTTCCTTTCAAAATGCTGTTTCTCCTAGATAATGTAGGAAGGGAAGCCAGAACAGCACTTGGAGCACATTCTAGAGGTATGTAAGGCCCTGATCTGGAGGCGTTGGTGCTGAGCTAAAAAGTGCTCCAATGTTCAGAACTGGTTTAGTTTATTTCTGCCTTATCTGTGCTTTACCTACGATTTTTACTGCTTGCCACTTTAATCCAGCACATGTGTATCTGAGACACACCCAGTGTTTTGAAAGTTACATGCTTGCTGCTACAGTTTCCCAGCATGGTATCGTTAACATGCTTGCATGCAACTCGACTGTCTGAGACTTATCATTTTCACACTTTACCTGACTGTCAATGTGAAGATGGCATTAGAGGGGCAGGTGGTCAGTGTTTGATCTTAATTTATAGATTTGGTAATATAAGACGTTACATACTCTGTGGCATGAAATGTGTTTCTTAAGTTATGCTGTGGTAGATGTAATTGGGATTTCCACCCTGACCAGCAGAATAATTCAAGGTGTGTGAATCCGACAGATACAAAGGTTTGAGAACTTCAGTTACATGTAAGTAACCTGTTATTTTTTCTTTTTTGGTCCATCTATGACATTTCAGTGCTGTCACCTTTTATATTGTATTAACCAGTTCTATGTGCATTGCTGTTCACTCTGAACAAACTACCATCTGGATGTAGTTTGGGGTCTTGGCTCAAAAGTATAGGAGACAGTTGTTGTGTGTGTTTTTTTTTTAAATCTAAATATTTTGTTTTCTTACAACTGCTGTGTAAATAAAGGATAGTTGGCCTTGTTTGATGCTCCATCAACTATTTGTGACAAAAAGGAATGTAATGGACATTTGTCTTCCCCCTTCATCATGCATGTTGGCAATGTCATGAATGTTTTATATTCGGATTACACATTTGATTTATGAAGTACTAATGCAACAGACATGGAAGTGTGAACAGGTTTGCATCACAAATGTTTCAATTTTAGATAAATGCATTGTAACATTATAATACTCTATGATCATGGGGAAATTGCTGTTCTCAAATCATTGTGTATCTGTATATCTAATGTAGTCTTAACTCTTTGTTCACAGTGAGACTGACGAAAACTGTAAGAAGCATCTCAGCAGAGTAATTTCTATTTGGGAAGAAAGGGCCGTGTATGACAATGAAGTGTTAGATCAACTCCGTGAGGCTTTGTGTAAGTGTGTTATCTTGGTTTTGCTTAGTTTAAGGGATGTACTTGATCTAAAAGCACAAGTTGCATTTTTCTCAGAAGAAGATCAAATCAATGTATGACTCCCTCAAGTTATTCTGTTTTTCCAATATAGGCATTGACATGTTGTTTCTACTGTTGGCAAAGCAAAACTTTGAATACATTTATTTTTGGATGTAGCCTAAAATATAGCCTGAATGTTTCTCCTGAAGCAAATGGCCTTGTCACTTATAAAGTGGGGTTGTGCACAAATGCCGTGGACCCTCTTTACCATCTTTTTCAGTTGCTTCTAAATTGGCTGATAGAAACTCTTAACTGAAGTGAGCTTTTAAAAAACTGGCTTCAACAAAAGTTTAGGATCACAAAGGTCACTTAATCACCTGATCTCACATCAGTTCAGTTAGAGGACCTTCCAAACTCTTATCCTGTATAATATTTAGATTCATAAAATTCTCAAAGAAAGAGGTTGTCTTTAATGCTGTGTCTCTAGATAATTCAGCTTTACTTTAGCTGTCTGATCTTAAATTCCCGAGAGACCACATAAAATGGTTGATCGTATTTTGCCTAATATTTTAGTGTTTTAATCCATTATGCTTCTTCAGTGTTTGTGAATAATTGTGACATTTATGTAATGTGAATTTCTAATTTTATAAAGATCTGGTGTAATATCTAACCCAGAAGATTAAACTATGCGTAAAGCATTTCAATTTCCACATCCTTTTTAAAAATGATAATAATAAAGTAACGAACCTGATTTAACCCAGAGAAGAACGGTAATTTGACCCCTATATTTATGGTCGGTGGTGTTGACTTTGTCAGAGAGTAACCATTATTCCTCCCCAACCCCCCAACCTTTTGGAGCTGCACTTCGGAGCACTAGTGTCTACATGTCCCCTTGCTTTGTTTCAAATGCTAGTGGATCTTTATTTCTGCGTATCATTTTTCTTTTTTATTTGGATGCTTTTCTCTTTCTTCCTTCAACCCACAGATATCTGGTATTTTGAGCCTAATTGCTGTCTTGTAACTGCCAGGCTCATGTGGTACCAAGTTTTTTTTTGTAGCACCTTGTTATTTTGTTGACAGCCAATTGTACTGAGGTGTAGAAACCTACTTCTATTTTTTTTTGCACTGCCTTTCTCAACGTGACGAGTGTCCGATCTATGAGCAGGTGTCAGTGTATGAATCTTTGGGGTAATATCAAGAAACAAATTCAAACTAGCTTGTTAGAAATGGGGTTTCTGTTTGGCTATGGTATGCACTTAAGCCAAGCAGAATCCACCACTCTAGTCAGGATAAGGGGTTCACACATCTAAAGTAACTCCTGCTCACCCGCTTGGCACGAGCAGACCTGATTATCTCATAGGCAATGTGTAATGCATTTGCACATAACCAACAGTAATCTAGTGAAAACACTACAAAAGGACACCAACTAGTTTTTTTTTAAAATATCCAATATTTAGCTCTGTAAAACGAGACCCACAGCAATACAAATCCAACATACAGTGACCAAACTCCGTATAAAGCAAAAATAGACTTTAAAAACAGTTCCTTGAAGTTGATAGCTCTGTCCAGGGCTATCCCAGCATTATGAGCAAACATGTCCTACGGTTCTGGCTGACTGCATCGATGCGGGCCAGCTACGGTGTTAGACCAGAAAAAAAGTCCCTTTGGAGATGCAGGGCGTCTGATCTTGCGGTCAGCTACACAGGAGTGGCGTCGGCAGCTGTCAGTTCTGGTAGTTGGTGCAGGAGTCATCGGGCCGTTGAAGTCACATGCGTTGCAGGTCGAACTCCATGAGTTTGAAGTCAGGAGTGCCGGCGTCAGGGCTGCAGTGTGAAGCGGAGTGGAGCGACGTGCGGTGTCCTGGTCGCGGTGTTGGCAGTAAATCGCTGACGGTTGTCCAGCAGTGTCTGAGACCAGGGCTGCTGTGTGAAGTGGGATGGTGCTTGTTCAGGTGCTGACAGGTCACGGCATAAGTAGCAGTGTCGTCATTGCTGAAGCGCTGGTGTCGTTGCTGAAGCCCTGCCGTTGTTAGACCCAAGGCTGCGATTCAAGACTGGGCAATGCAGTGTGCGGGGCCCAGAGGTCGCAGTGAGGCTGCGGCGTTGGTTGAGGATCTGGAGTCTATGGCATTGGTGGGCCAAGGCTGCGGTGTGGGACGGGACGGTGGGTTTAGAAACCTGCGAATGGTACCCCCAAACCACGGTGCAGGCAGTGGCGTTGGTCAGCTTGGAGCGTAGGTGAGACCAGGTCTGCGGTGCGAAGTGGAACAATGCTCCGTGTTCTCCACGAGCAGTGTCCACAGGTCATGGACAGGCAGCGGCGTTGCTGATGGCGTTGTTGGGGATACCAAAGTGGCGTGTGAAGTGAGGCTTCGCTCCGTGTTTTCCACGAGCGGTGCCCACAGGTCACGGTGCAAGCAGCAGCTCGGTAGGTGTGTCGGTGAGACCAGGGTTGCAGTGTGAAGTGTGGCGGTGCCCTCTGTGGTGCCTTCAGGTCAAGGAGCCGGCAGCAGCGTCGTTGACAGCATCAGGTTACCTTTTTCCTCTGGTAGCTGAAACATCCAGCCGGTACCCCGAAGAAGATGAAGTTGTTGAATTCCCTAAGACTTCCAACAGCAGGCAAGCTCTACATCCAGCCCTTGGAGATGCTCAGAAGGCAGAAAGAACAGTCCAGTCCTTTCCCTGCACATGACCATAGCAGCAACTGAGGCAACCCAGCAAAGCACACAGCAGAGTGCTCGTCTCTTCTCACAGCTCTTCAGCTCTTCTTCCTGGCAAGTTCCTTAGTCCAGCAGTAATCTAAAGTCCTGGGGTCAGGACCACAGTCAATTCAGGTGCAAGCAACAACTCCTCCCACTACTCTAAATGCAGCAAGGTCTATTCAGCCTGGTTGTGTCATAGCAGGACACTCAAGAAAATGCCTACTTTCTAAAGTGACATTTTCAAACACACAATTTAAAGACCATCTCCCTAAAGAAATGTTAATAAATTCTGCGTTAAAAGAGCCTAAACTCAATTTCTCTAGCTTGTCTCAATGGAAAGTTATACTTGTAAGATGTTAGTAAGCAACTCCCATAATAGCCTATGGTACAGATAGCCTTGCAATAGTGAAAAACTAAATTGGTGGTCTATCAAGACATGTCAAACACACCAAGACATGTCCTACCTGTCACATACACTGCACCCGGCCCAGGGGAGTACCTTGGGCCTACCTAAAGGGTGCCTTACATAAACTGAAGGTTTAGGGCCTGGCAAGTGAGGGCACTTTCCTGGTCGACATGGCTGTAATAACTGCTTGCAGACACTGCAGTGGCAGGTCTGAGAACCTCTTTGATGAGCTACTGGTGTGGGTGGCACAATCCGTGCTGTAGGCCCACTAATAGCAATTGATTTACCGGCCCTTGGCACAATAGAGACTTAGTAGTAATTCAAATAAGCCAATCATGGAAACACCAATCTATAAACACAATTTGCATGAAGAGGATGTGCACTTAAGCACTGAATAGCAGTGGTCAAGTGCCAAGAGTCCTAAAACCAACAAAAACCAGGTAAAAGAACAGGAGGCTAAAAAACAAAGTGTGGGGGGTGAACCCACTGAAAAAGCCTAGTCTAACACAGCCCAACCGGTTTTAAATTCAATACCTAGTTACAAAACTGATGTACGACCCTTTTTTCTTTTTACCATCAGAAGGTATTTCTTTACCAATATCTTTCATTATAGTACCACATAAAACAATAATAACCATTGATCTTACAAATAAGAATGTTTAAAATAAAAGCACGTTTTGTTAATAAAAAGAATTGCTAATACATCTGCCACCCCTGTGAATCTAGTCTATTGCCAAGTGTTTCTGCCAAGATTTAATCGGGAGTCTTGAATCCTATTAAAACTGTTTTTTACTGGGCTTACAATCTTATATACTGGAGTATTTTGTATCTGATCATAAATGTCTTGATTTTACGATCAGCAGGTGGGGTGCCTTGTTTTCAAGAGCTCAGTAATCGTACTGAATGAATAACGCATTTTAAATGGAGCACCAGGACCTTATTCTACAGTATATTCGTAGCCCTTTAACTGTTTAGTGTTTCAGGATGAACCCCCTCTTTGATAATTTGCTCTGCAGGTAGATGTCAACGCATTTCAAACTTCATGTAAGAGTGTACAGGATTTGTTCAGGAGGCCTTCATAAGGACTTTGGTGATCTATACGCCCCTTCTCCATTTGTTTCTTGTGTCAGAGAGCCCTGCGTTCATTTAGATATAATGGTTGTCTGCAGTTAACTGGTGGAGGTATGCCCTTATTCCCATCTCTCTGTTTTGATAAAGCTTGTCTAGTACCTTCTTCTGGACTTGGTATGATGACTCTGGGTAACTTCGGCAAGTCCTACGATGTTTCAACCACAGCAAAGCCTGATCTCTCTCTCCATCTTTGGATGAGGGCGTTTTGTAGTTTGAAATGGTGAAGCAGCTCGCCCTTACTAAGATGAAGACTGAACAAAGATTCAGGCTCCAATAGTGCCATGCCATGGCGACGATTAATCTAATTAGCTTGCTGCAGCTCTGAAGAGAAGGTTGCAGCCTCCATTATAGGACTCTGGGACGCAGTCCCAGGGCCCGAAAAAGTATTTAGGAAAAGGGCATAAGGAGGCAAGGTAGGGGACACCCTAACCCACCAGCACTTGTACGGATGACCCAGAAGACCCTCCACCTTCAAAGAGGAGAAATAATTTGAGGCCTCAAGTACTCGCACAGGACCTAGGGTGGCTCTCTCGTGAGGTACCACGGTACTCCGAGAACCACATACAAGCTTTCTCCCCATGGTTGTGTTGCTATGAGGCGGCATCTTGCATTGCAAGTACTGTTGAAATAGCTTGGCACCCAAAAAAAACAAAATGTGGTTTGGGCGCAGTGGTGGAGTAGGCTGCAGGCTCTGTTTCATACCCCTCGATGTGCGTGGCAGGGTTGGGTGCTGTATGGCCAACCTACCACTGCATGCAGCCAATGGCTGTGTGCAGCGCACATGTTGACTGTAGGTTGCCTGAATAGGTTCGGTATACCCTCAAGTGCGAATAGTATTTAAAAAAAAAATTTAAAGCTGAAAAAAAATTTGTTACGGTGATATTCTATTTGGATCTTGAAATTAGATTTAAAAAAACATGATCGGAAACATGTAGGGGTGGACTGTGTTAATTGTGGATATCCCACCCTGGTGAAGCGATTGCTTTAAATCTTTAATATACAACGCCCATTTGAAGTGAGGTTAGGTATTGTGCTGCTAGGGTTTTTCTATATGTGCGTACAGAAAGGTTTTGGGTCCAAAAAACTGACCAGCCTGGACCTCAACAGTTGCGAAACAGAAAAACATTTGGCTAGCCAGACTGCTTTGAATTACCATTAGAACCCACACAGCCAATGAGTGCTGCGTGACCAGGCCATTTGTTTAGCAACACATTTATTTTTGGTTCAAAATCAAGTTTTCAAAGTTCATAAAAACAGGACATCAAAGGAAAACACACCGTCAAAAACAAAAACAAGCAATTGTGTGCACCATGAGTACAAAATATACAGACACGAATACTGAATCTTCAAACATTAACAAGACACCAAAATGCAACTTAGAATCCAATACATACGATCCAAATCAATTGTAAATAAAGAACATATAACATGAAAAGGCAAAGCAAGACCAGTCCTTTAACTACAAAACCAGTGGACAGGCGGAATTCAAGGTGGAAAACAACTGCCTGCCTGTCCACAAGACCTGTGACTAAGTGTTCTGTCTGGTTGCACACAAGGGCCCACGTCAGTGGGGTAAATTGATCCCAGGTTGCACACTTCCTTCTTGTCACAGGCTGGGGGTCAACGCGTTTCGAACCAACATGATTCAAGGTTCTCCTCAGGACAGGGACTGGGTACAGTATTCACTGCACCACGAGCACAATGGGTTGCAGGGGTGAAGGAAAAACTGTGAAGCAGGACAATGACTCTGAACAAAATTAATATGTCGGAAGTTCAGGGCGCCCGCCCAGCGGTACGCTGTTGAAGGATGTGTCAAAATTCACATTCTTTTTTTGTACTGAGCGCCGTCTGACAGAGTGAACGGCTTCGGGAATTCGTTAACGGGTGGGGTGGGAATTAATCTGCCGCACGAGGCCGATGCGTAATGAAGATCGAATCCGCTGCTGAAGGCGTTCAAGGAGTCCTTGCAGGGTTTTTCTATAGGCACCTGCAGTTTTCTCTCGAGGAGAGACTATTGTTATTCCTGAGAACCCGAGAAAGACTCCCTATTCCTACCTCTAACAGGTTTTTTCTGTTGAAAAGCTTGGATAACAACAATTGACTCCCTGATCATTCTAACGCTCTTGGAAATTGTGTAAATGAGAAACTGCCCTTGTCAATGAGCCCAACCCGTAACTAATGAGGCAAACACAAGGCCCTGATTTAAGAATTATTAGTTGGAATATTGCAGGTATTAGATCTAAACTGATGGATGCAGAATGCCTTTACCTAATCACACAGTATGATGTGACCATGTTACAGGAAACTTGGGCTCAGGAACCTTTTTTTCTGGGCGTAAACAAGAGTTTCAAGGTGCTGCTAGAAATGGAGGGTCGAGACCTTTGTAAATTGAAATTTTTAGTTATGTATTTAGGTCAGCTATAATTACCGACCACGCTTGGAAGTCATCTTCTAGTTTGTCGTCCCATTCTCACTCTCTTCCCACTCACACATTTCCTTCAACCATCTTTCACTCTTCGGGGGTGTCGGTTTTTACCACTGTTCGAATTGGGGGTCTCTGGTTGGCACAGGTCAGTACTTGTGATAAGCAGGGACCCTCTCCTCCAGTCAGGGCAAGGGAATTACCCTCTTAAAATAACCCCTGCTCACCCTCTAGGCGGCGTGGCGCGAGCAGTCGAGGCCTATTTCAGAGGCGATGCAAGTTAAGCATTTGTGACCACATACAGTAACCCAGTGACAACACTACAAATGGACACCACACAGGTTTTAGATCAAAAATAAGTTTTACTTTATATAGAGTTACAACAAGACCAATAAACCACATAAAGAATCCACAGTACTATTAGCTTTCAAGAGTTCTTGTTAAAAAGGCTTAAATCAAGGTTCTGTGCGAGTCGGTAGCCCGGACGGGCTACAGCTCGTTGAAAATAAGAGTCTAGCAAATCCAGCGGACCACGTCGGTACGGGCCCACTCCAATGTCGTCACAGTACCTTTTTCTTGGGGCAGCCGGCGCGGATGTGCCAGCCGGTTCCGGTGATCGTCGCGGTGCAGAAAGGAAGCGTTGCAGGACACGTTATCCCTCTATGCGGTGCAGGCAGCGGCGCGTTGCAGGGCTACGATGCGGTGCTTGCACCTTGGGGTGCGGCGAACGAGCTGGAGTTCGGGAGCTGGCGTCGATCAGTCCGGACAGCGGTGCGAGTCGGGCGATGCGTTGCGGAGCGTGCGAGGCGGTGCCCAACTCCAGTGCGGTCACAGGACTCTAAGTCAGCAGGAGTGACTGTGCCGGTCAGACCAGTTCGATTCGGTGTAGCGAGGCTTTGCACATCGCGGTGTCTCTCCAGTCGCGGTGCAGTCTACGGCTCGTTGACGGCGTCAGGACTGAGTCAGTGAGCGCAGAGCTTGCGTTGGTAGAGGCGGACGTTGCTTGGTGCGGTGCCTACAGGACACCGGGCCGGTCATGAGTCGGTCACAGCTCCCTGCCTCTGTAGCCACTTGTTTCCGGTAGCAATTCACAAAGGCTGGTGAGGTCCACTTGTCCTGGGACTTCGGTCAGGGG
The DNA here is from genome assembly GCF_964263255.1 of Lissotriton vulgaris. NCBI lineage: Eukaryota > Metazoa > Chordata > Amphibia > Caudata > Salamandridae > Lissotriton > Lissotriton vulgaris. The sequence goes on from NC_141691.1 coordinate 1,297,081,745, forward strand.
GCAAGCTCTCTTCCAAGCCCTTGGAGATCTTTGCACAATTTGAAAGAAAAGTCCACAAAGTTCTTTCTCCTCCCTTTAGCAGCAAGGCAACCACTGCAGGCCAATTCCCCCAAGCAGCACTTCAGCTTAGGAATAGTCTCTCCTCAGTTTCTTCAGGTTCCTTCTCCTCAGCAGAGGTTTTGTCTTGTAAGTCCAGAAGTGATCTACCTTCATGGGATCAGGAGTCCCAATACTTATACCCCTAAATCATTTGTTCTCTGAGGGGAGAGGGGCCTGTGCCCAGTTTAAGCCAGTTCTGAAGTACTCTGTTTACCAGACCTCTCCTTTCACCACGCAGGGCAGGCACATCAGAAGCCCCACAAGAGGTGGAGCCAGCATTGTGGAAGGCAAGTACAGTCCAGGAGCACTTTGTTGACAGTCTTCCTTCTCTTCTTTCAGTGTGCAGGGCAGAGACACACCACAGGGGGTGGAGCCAGCATTGTAGAGGGAAGGCCCAGCCCTATTCAGGTCCCAGGTGCAACTCCTCCCTCCCATCTAGATGCAGATCTCCCTATTCACCACCGGGCTGCCCCAACCTGTCTCCTGGAATCCCCCAGTCCTGTCACACACAAACCCAGACAAGGAATACACAACCTCGCAGAGGCGGGCTCAATTGGTTAGGCAAGCGAGTACCTACTTTCTAAAAGTGGTATTTGCAAACACAGAATATTAAAATAAACTTTACTAAAGGATGTATTTTATTATTCGGAGTCCAGGCATACTAAACTCGAATTTCCATTTCTACCATGTTTTGAGTCTGATTGGATTAAAAACATGAAACAACCAAGCAGCCCATTCTGGCCTATGGGGAACAGGTAGCTTTGCAATAGTGAAAAACTAAAATGGCTGTAATTCACTATTCGGACATGCCACCCAAATCAGGGCTTGTCCTACCTTATACTTACAATGCACCCTGCCCGTGGGCCTACCATAGGGGTGACTAATATGAAGAAAAGGGAAGGTTTAGGGCCTGGCAAGTGGGTGCACTTGCCCAGTCAGAATGACGTTACCAGACTGCACGCAGGCTCTGCAATGGCAGATCTCAGACACATTTTAAAAGGCCACTCCTGTGGGTGGCACAACCAGTGCTGCAAGCCCACTAGCAGCATTTGGATTTACACGCCCTAGGCACACTCGGTGCACTGTACTAGGGTCTGACAGTAAACCAAACATCCAATCATGGAACCACTAATCAATACATCATTTTACAGTAGGGACCACTCTCACTATGGCACTGGACATCAGTGGCACAGTGCCCAAAGCATCTAACACCAGCAAAAACACATGAGGCAACGGCATGACCACACCACACGCAGGAAGTCTGCCTCCACCTGTTGGCATCTAGAGCACTCACTGGATCGTTCTGGATATATTTTGCCCAGTACTTTCTGAGTGAGGTAAGCTCGGTGAATAAAATGATATTGTATCAATTTAAAACTGGCATTAGAGCACCCCTGTTTTACCGTTTCATATATTCTACTCCATTCTTTCTGTCATGTGTTCACCTGTCGCCTCTTCCCATCTCGCCTGTATGGGATTGGATTCCGTGGTAGATCCTCACGTATTGCCTTGTGTAGTTGGGTTATCATATGCCGTCTTTGTGCCATGTACATAATCACTTGCAAGGTTCTCGTTACCGGGGATTCCTCCGGGAAAGTCGGCCATAGTTCACTGGCTACTCAGGATATCTTTGCGTATTGTAAATACTGTCCTCTGCCCAAGTCAAAGGAGGCCACCGCATCCTCCCTCATAATAAATTGGCTGTTCAGGTACAAATCTCCCATTGTCAGGCAACCCCCTGTCTTCCATTTGCGGATCGACATTGATTCCGCAATCTTAGCGAATGGCGGAATCGCCCACAGGGGTGCGACCGGTGCATGCCTCACTACCTTAACACACGTGTGGATAGACAGTAGATTCCCATATCTCAGCAACATGCCTATCTTTTTTTTATTTTTTATTTTATTTGAAGGGTTTTATATAGTGCTGGCTAGACTCGAAGGTATCAGAGAGCTTTACATGAGTATCAGACCATAGCTGCAGGATAAATCGTTACCGGCTTACAGTTTCAGAGCATAGTTACATGTTAGGTCGAGAAACAATAAGGACATATAAGTAAGGGTAAGAGCAGGCATGGGGGAGATTCAGTGGAGAGGGGTAGGAGGGGAAGTAGACAAAGAATGAGGAAAGAAAGAGGTGGGGAAGGATAGGAGACAGAGCATGAAAGGAGAGGGTGAGGGTGATGGGGTCACAAACCTTTAGACAAGTAAAAGCTGCGTCCAAAGACCGGTAAGCTGTGATCCCAGGGGAAGTGGAATCATTCCCACGTCTCCGTTGCGTGAGGCTCCCTTAACGCAGTGGACTCTCTCAGAGGGGTCTCTGATACTACAAGGCTTAACTACTGGATCCTTCCCCAACAAGCGGAGAGGGAGTGCTTTGGCAAGGGAGGGCCATACCATTACCTCAACTGTGAGTGTCTCCCTTGACGCTAATAATGTAAGGGGAGTCCAGAGGAACCCCTTTACCTCTCATGAATAATTCTGGTAGGGATCTTCCCTCGTACGATCCCTCAAGGAGCTCTTTCTCCCAGTCATCTTGGTTGAAATGTTTCATTATGATGGTGGATGGGGATTTTAATGCTAAAATAGTCCGGGCACTCCACCATACTGATCTTTTGTGAGGGATGATGCTCCCCCCTGCCTTTTAGAGATTCATGAAAGGGGCTAGAGGCTGATCGGTGCTTTGGGGTCAGACAACCTTCTCAACGTGGGGACCACTGTGAGAACAATTTGTACAAAAATCTAACAGATTATGTATTTGTTTCGAGGTCCCTGGGGGAAAATGGTACAAGATCGGGGAGTCTTGGACACCTGCTATAGTTACCACAACCCCATTGTTCTTGATCTGCTAATACCCACAGGGAACAAGAATATAAACAAAACAGATTTAATTGGATGAAGTACCCCAGGACCAAGGGCTCAGAATTAAATGGTGCAGTATTTCAATCCCTGTCCTGTTCAATTCCCTAATTAAGGCAAACCTTAGTGTGCTTATGGATTCACTACTTATAGTAGACTTGCCACCAGCAAGGGTTCTGGAGCGATTCCAATCTCTAGTAAATTTCAGCCAAGTACATCATGTATAGTCTTTCCGGTACTAGAAGAATGGCTTAAAATGGATGGGTTGACGATAAATGTAGAGCAGCTAATTGGCGATTAAGAGATGTGCTTACCGCACAGCAAAGGAGCCAGGAAGATGTTACCCTGGAAAGAGCTCATCACAAAGTGTCCAAGGAGAGGAAACCAACCCTAAAAGAAGTTATGGGATGGTCTGATGGTCAGCTGTCAAATTGAGATTCTGAAGGAATCTAGGAGATTGCAGCGGGGAGACAATTGTCCCCATGTTCTCCAGATGACATTGGTACCACCATAACCCCAAAGCAGTGGATGTCCCATTTCACAGCGATTTATTCAATGGGAGCAAGAGAGCCAATAGATAGTGCAGAGGAAACCTCTAAGTAACCACTGGATATTCGGTTTCAGTAGTAGGTAGTTAGCTCTGGCGTACAAGTTAGCCCTTCTAATAAGGCTCCTGGCCCTGATGGGGTCCCTATGCACCTATACAAATTGTACATCCTTTTTTTGGACACTGTTAAATGCGAAGTCCCTAAATGCCGCTGCTGTAGAAGGTTTCCCTAAGGCATGGAAACTTGCTGCAATTGTATGTGTATTAATAAAATTAAATAGCCAGGACCCAAGCTCTTACAGGTCTATCTCTCTGTTGAATTGAATTCTCAAATTGGCATGTAGAATTATGCTGAACAGAATAGATGATTGGGCGCAGCTTAACAACATTCTTAGCCCTGTTCAGTATGGATTCAGAGAAGGTAGGGGCACATTGGAACAATGCCTAAACCTAATTTGATGTTTGGGGTAATATGTTGTGGCCAAACAAGGCGCTTTTTTTATTTTTTGTTTATGGACCTGAGCAGTGTCTCAACTGAGTTAGCTGGCCAACAATATGGAACTTATTGGCTGACTTACGAATGCCCCAATCCCTGTGTTTAAAAAAAAAAAAAAAAAAAAAACACATTTTTGCAAGCTTTGCATACAAAAGCGCCACAATGATTGGCTTAGAAATCAGAAATCTGGAATTAATCCAAGAAATACGGTGTTATGAAAACATATTGAAGCAAATGACCATAGGACGAACTGATAATGTATCTAGAAGGTGGCCATCCCTACATACTTTTGTATCCTTGAACCTTCACACCCATGACTGTATCAATTTAACGTCAAAAATCAACAGTTGACATCCTTTTCGCTACTTTTGCCCTGAAGAAGTCCTCTGGACGAAACGCGTTGGCTACGCTTTGTATGAAGAAATAAGAATAAAATAATTTTAAGCCCTACTGAGCGGATTCTTCAAAAGTTATTGACTTATTATTACTTATTCAGCAATTTAACTTTATTTCGGTTTGTTTAAGAACCATAAAAGTACATCAAGTAGAAAAATACATTTACAATAGTAAAATAATACACAGTTGATTCTCATTTTGAATTTTTGCAATAAAAGCAGTTAGCATGTGGTTTATGGGGTGATAAAAAAAACACTAAGCAAGAAAATACATTGATTAAGTATTCAGAACACAGTGAAAGCATAGTATTACTGAATAGAGTAGCTTGGTACTACCGAATCAATCTCCGTCTAATTAACCACATTGGAAACAAGAATTTAGCAATAGCAGTAACTATTAGTGTATTAGTATCAGTTTTTAAAATTCTAAAAAACTCTACATGGTTCCTGACTCCTAGGTTCACACACAGCTGTATAATCCATTTTTTCCTGCTAACAGAATAAGCAGGACAAAACAAGATCACATGGATTAGGGATTATTACTTATTGTGGAGTGCTGAACCATTGTGTTTTGATATGGTGGACCTACATGTTAAATTCATGGATGAGATCGAACTAGAGTGCAATATTTCTAAAGCCCCTTAAAATGTCTGTGGGTGATAGCCTACTAAAATGAGTCCACTAGCCTTTAAAGGGAAGGTCATTTCAAGGGTTAGTTACTTCCCATAATTGGGTGCCCCTTTGACAATAAAATCACCTGGTCTCCCTGTTTAGCTGGTAGAAGACAGCATTTTAATCAAGCGTGTGGTGTCCCGTTTACGTTTTCTCTGGCGATTTGGTAGTATGTCAATTCTTTTACTTCAAATCTACAGAATTAAATGTTTGCCGGTTCTTACTTATGGTGCTGGCATCTGGGGATATTGTAACTGTATAAGAATGCAACAGGAGAAAACTGGTTCTGCAGGCCAGCTAACCCTGGTTCCTTTATTCATGATGAGCTGGGACTTGGGTATGTTGATCATGTCAAATTAGCCCCACTGCTCCCATGGGTATCAGTATGGAGCAATGAACACACAATCTTTTTAATAGGGAAATGATCCATAATTGTTGAACTGCGGCCACGGACATAAAACCCAGTGGCTGTCTCGTATTAAAAATTTAGCTGTTAGGCTGGGACACCCTGACCTGTACTAAACCTCTCAGACTATCACCAAACTGATGGGAGGAAGGTCAAGGAGTTGTTTTTGAAACAAGCTGTCTAGAGAAGGGAATCTGCGGCTATGGAAAAGGCAATCTTGAGAGCCTGCACCATTATCCAAACTAGAGATGGTCTTCAGCCTTATCTTACCCAAGCCAGAAATCCTTGGGAGAGATCTCTCCATTAGGAGGCTCCCGTGTATCAAGGGTTGTTAATTGACGCGGCACTCTACACCATAATAACTGTCTGCCGGCTTGACCACAATGCCCCAATACTCCTGCTCTCTCCCTAAAACTGACCACGCCCCTCTATTATTTGCTCAGAAGTTTCCCGAAACAGGTCACCTGATGCTACAACTGCTTTAACCCCCACTCCCAGTCCAAAGATGCATCCTCGGGCCATATTAGTCTTCCGCTCCCCCCGCTAAGCTTCCACTGAGATCCAACATGATGTCAACATGAGGTTATAACCGTGTTACCTCACTACTTGACCTATCTATTCTGACCGTGCCTAAATTAAGGTGCACCCTCAAGTCATACCCTCAGGGAGGATCACTCTGTGGACTCCTGCGCACTCTTACCTCACTGCCTAACCACTTCGACTAAGCTCTCTCCTCTACGTCCACTCTTACACAGTGCAGAATGGCTCCAGACTTGGAGTCTGGATCTAACAGCTACACAATTAACTATCCGGTCAACCTCTCCAAAAATGCGACTAAAACTCTGAAACATAGACTCCTCAAAGCCAATCCCGAAACCCTTCTCTCTGACCCCTACCGCTGCCCAAAAAAAAGTACTACTACGACCGACTTGATCTTCTACACTAAAAGAAGAGCTCAGTGAAGATCTACGTTCCACTCCCTACTCTGAATCACCTCAACCAAAAAAATTCTGTCACGGTCTGTGACTTTTGGTCATGCAATCTCCCACTTTTAGAGCAAAAGCCACTATATCCATCTGCAACAATGGGGCTATACTCATTCAGGCCACCGATCGCAGCCTGGACAATTTTGATGACCGGTTTGCACTCTTTAAAAGATCTCTGGTCCCCAGCGACTCCCCTACTCAATCTAGGTACTGCTTACCCGTATCCCATCTCTGGCAGTACCTGATCTCTTTAATGGACCACAGCCTGAGGACTGCCTCACCTACCCCGATCAACACACACTGGACCATAGCTCCTCCAACCCCAGGCTCCCCTAAATCACCCACAGTGCCACAAAATGACCAGACTTTGGCCAATATTCACGGTGCATTTGTTATCCCTTGCTCCGACCACCTCTCCGACACTTCCCCCTACCCCCTCTCGCCCTTGCCTACATAACTCCCTCACTAGACAGCCGGCTTGCCTACTTTCCAACAGGAACTCATTCAACCTTCCTTCCCCAAACCTTCTTTACAGCGCCCACTCGCCTCGCGCACTCGTACATCAGAGAGTGAACTCTCGTTTAGTGGACTTCCCCCACCCCTCCCGCTCACCTGCCCTGATCTCCCCTCCGCCCTCCCCATTGACCAAACCCCCCCTCCCCGTGACCCATCAATCACACTCTGATCCTGCTTCTAAGCTAAAGAAAATAAACCATGAACTTCTAACTCTCTAAACAGTCATCCTTAAACTCATTGCGGCCACCGAAGAGCTAGCCCTTGAACTCTCTCCCAACATGGCCACACTTTAGATCCTCCATCTCTCTTCCATCCCGAGAACACACGAGATCCCACATATGATCCTCCCCAAACCCCCTCCCCAAAATTCGAACTCCACTCCCTACCCTAACGCCCTGTCTAGACCTGCCAGATCCTTAAATCCATATTCAGAAGCTGATATTCTCTCCCTCCTCCTTGAGTATTCCACTCCTCCTTCGGCCATCTCAGTCCATTCTAAATCCTCACAAACAGTTGGTGAAACGAGAGCTGGCGAAAGGATGGGGGGGGGGGGAGCAAACCCACCGCTCGTTACATTGTGGGCTAAAGAAATGGATAGATGTATGCTGGCAGAAACAGAGGTTTTTAAGGCTCTGGAATGCCCAAAGAAATGGGATAGGAAGTGGGCGCAATGGAATAAATATAGAGGGGATCCATGTGTGTCCCCTGCAGCTGAAATGGAGTTGCATAGACCTACAGAACGAGAGAGTAATGTTTAATGTGCAATAAAAATTACTGTCTGCTCAGTTACTATGTTGATTATCTTGAACATGTCGTCCAATCATGTATGTATGGTTGTAATTAAAACCAATAAACAAATTTATATATAAAAAAAATCCTCACAAACAGCCGCACTAATTGCACCTAACTCGACACTCCCTAAACATGGTAATGCGGAACCCATCCAAACCATCACGCCCAACCCCCATAAAGCGCCCAGACTCCATGCCAATTCCATAAACATCAATAACATCTTACAGATCCCCACTACACAACCTGCGCTCAGACACCCTGCACAAATCCCACCTGAAAAGCATGTTCCTTAACTGTCAATCAGCTGTGAAAAGTGCCACAGACCTTGCTGATCTCATCCTTGCCCAAGATCTGGACATTCTTATCCTCACAGAAACTTGGCTCAACGACTCCTCTGGCCATATCCTTGACCCATTAGTTCCGCCTAGTCACAACATTATCAGACTGGACCGAGTTAAGAAATTGGGAGGTGGCATAGCCTGTATCTTCCTCAGCTCTCACAGCGAAACAGTCCTCTTCAGCAAATCTCTCCTCCTGTGAATACCTATGCATAGATATCACTAGCACACACAGACCCTTATCCACTCTTCACATCTTTTACCACCCCCCAGGTGATAACCTCCATCTAATAGAACAAGTTATGGAAACCATCTCCTCCAACCAAGCCGACAGTCCCCCCAGATCTTCCTCAGTGACTTCAATCTCCACTGGAATGACCCGCACAATCATGCGGTTAAAACCCGCAAAATCTTCCTAACCGACCCATCTCTGACCCAATTCTGCGACAGCCCCACTCACAACTTAGGCTCGACACTGGACCTCATAATCTCCAACCCCAACTCCATTCATCTCGAATCCATTCTACCCTGTGACTGGTCTGACCTTCATTTTATCAACTTTCTGATACTTGAAAGTTGGAATCAAAAAATTCCTCAACCACTGAAACTAAAACACTGGAAAAGACCGCTCCATAACACAAGCGTTAATGAGCTCATAGAGCAATGCAATCACTCCCTTCCGCCCCCCTCTAACATGACTGACGTTCACAACTTCACTGACCACTATAACAACACCATGCTATCTGCCTTGAATGATAAGGCCCCCCTTCAACTAAAAAGAAATCCCATAAAAGACTCCAAACCGTGGTTCAATGACAGTCTAAATGCTGACAGACGCAGTCTTAGACAAGCTGAACGCAAGTGGAGATTCACTCCCTCCACGGATCTTCTAAAAACTCTTAAGAATCAAAAGCAGTAGATACCACAAAAGCATCTGAATGGCGAAAGCCAACTTCTCTAAATACCAACTTGACAAAGCCAAAAATCGCCCGAAACAACTTTTTGAGCTCATTAAGTCACCATTCAACAACACCTCTACCCAATCTCAGGACCCCGCTCACCCGCAACCAAACTGCGATGCGGTTGCTCAATTCTTCCTCGAAATATGAAAAAAATGGAATCCAATCTATGGTCTGCTGCCTTCACTCTCTTGTCCTCTCCTGACTCCTCTGTCTCCACACCCCTGCCCTCGCCACTTGGTCTCTCACTCAAAAACAATGCTTCATGGAGTCAATTCACTCCCCTCAATGACATTACCATCCCCAATACTCTCTCGACCCTTAAACCCTCAAATCACTTCAATGACCCATCCCCCCAACTTCTTTAAAGAAATGATAAGTTCACTAGCACCACTCCGGTCTAAGATCATCAATGCCTCACTTCGTCAGGATGAGATCCCGTACTGCTTGAAGGCGGGCCTAGTACTCCCTATTCTCAAAAAACCCTCGGCTGACCCTGTTGACCTAAACAACTACTGCCCAATCACAAATATACCCACCCTGGCAAAACGTCTGGAGAAATGTGTTCATGAACAACTTCGTAAACAATTCCAGCTTCTCGACTTATTCCAATCGGGCTTCGGCACCGGACACAGCACTGAAATGCCCATCACTCACATTGTGCACAACGCTCTCACTTTACTCGACCAAAATAAAGCCTGCCTTTTAATTCTGCTCGATCTCTCATTGGCATTTCATACCATCAAGCATGACCATCTACTCTTCCTCTTGGTACACAGGATGGGGCTCTCGGGCACAGTCCTTAAACCGTTTTCCTCTTTCCTCAGCAGCAGAACACAAAGTCAAATCCAACCAGTCACTCTCCAACCCGGGTCCCTGCACACTTGGTGTCCCCCAAGGATCCTCACTCTCCCCCACACTCTTCAACCTTTTCCTGGAACCATTGACTGTAATTCTTAAAGCCTCCACCATCCAATATCACATGTATGCGGACTACACCCAACTCTACATGAAAAATCTCCTCGCCCGAAGACATCCAATCTCTCAACTGAACCCTTCTCAAAACCCTCAACTGGCTAACCTCCAACCATCTCAAATGAAACACCCTCAAGACTGAATTTCTCCTCTTTGCACCGGCTAGGCTGACCCCTACTGTGGTGAAATTTCTCTGTAACCTCACCGCCCTAAACTGCACACCTCACATGGTGGACTCCACTAAATCACTGGGGGTTGTGCTAGACAAAAGCCTAAACATGCAAGACCACATCAGATCATCGACCAAAGAAGCAAACTTCCAAATTAGCACCCTAAGTAAACTCAAACCCTTCCCCAAGATGACCTTAAATTGGCGGTGCAAAACTTGTCATCTCGAGACTAGAATATGGCAGTGCGACTCTGCGGTCTGCCGAAACAGTTTAGCACCTATTGGAGCACCTCTAAATGCTGCTACTAGACTCCTCACTGGTTCCAAGAAGACCAACCATATTTCGTCAGACCTGAAATCGCGCAATTGGTTTCCCTTTGAAGCAAGGATACAACTAAAGATCGCTTGTATGACCCATAGAGCACTACACTTCAACACCCCACTCTACCTGACTAGCTGGAATTCTCTGTTGGCTCCAGGTTCTCGAGGTTCGCCAGTACACTGCTGCTCAAGCCCAAGAAATGTAATCGGTTTAAAACCTACAATCATACATTCTCTGGCATCGCTCCGAGAATCTGGAACTCCCTTCCAGTGGAAACCAGACTGATTCCCTCTACACTTGCCTTCAAAAGGGAATTTCAATCGCTACTAATGAACAATACGTAGATCTAGATGCTTTGCTCCGATTGCCTCTAAGTTACTGCATACTGTCTTTGCTCTTGATGTATATTGCACTACTTGTTGTTCTCACCCAACCTGCTTCCTATGTTTACCTCCATTTCATCTTGCACCTCCTGTATATTGTCCCACTGTTTCCCTGATTTCTCTCCCCAAGCTATTTTCCTTTGTCTACCTAAACCGAATTTTAAGCGCTCTGATACCCACCTGGGTCATGTTCGCACTATACAAAACTTAAAATCTATATAAATAAAAATTGTAAATGTTTGTTTGTTCAAAATCGCAAATCTCCGAAAGTTCTTCACCGATTGCTTTGAAATTTTGACACAACGTTGGATTCGAATACGGGCGTGTTATTATATACACAACGTTGGATTCCAATATTTGTGTGTCAAATACCAGCGTGTTTTTAATCGAAAGCCCGAACAGACTCATAAAAATGTCAATGTTCGTTTGTTCAAAGTCTTAAATCTCCTAAAGTTCTTCACCGATTGATTTGACATTTTGACACAACGTGGGATTCGAATATGCGTGTTTCCAATACACGCGTGTTTTTAATCGAAAGGCCGACAGACCCTATTGATTTGGTTGCTGCGCAACCACTACAAGGGACGCATAGAGACAATAGTCTACATATATTAGGATGGACAGTTGGTGTCAGATGGCAGACTGGGAAGTGGGTGGAGGGAGGGGGGGAAGAGTTGGTTCACTTTGTAACTTTAAGAAAGGACGCATAGAGACAATAGTCTACATATATTAGGATGAACAATTGGTGTCAGGATGGCAGACCGGGAAGTGGGTGGAGGGAGCGGGGGGGAGTTGGTTCACTTTGCAACATTAGCATGTGTTTATATATACACAACGTTGGATTTGAATACGCGTGTGTACAATACGTACGTGTTTTTAATCGAAAGGCCGAACAGACACTATCGATTTTGCTTGCTGCGCAACAACTACATGGGACTCATACAGACAATAGTCATAAAAACATATTGTGTACCCACAAGCATTGTGAAATTAAACATATTAGAAACGTTTGCTTACTCTTTTCTTTCTCTTCCATTTAACCAGACTGAGCCACAGCAACGCGTGGCAGGGTACAGCTAGTAAATAAATAAAAAATCTCTTCTCTCCAAATTCCGAATGGGTGCGACACGATACATGTTATGTTTTCCAACAGGGTATTTCAACCTGAACTGTATATTAATTTGGCTTTGTGACGGCAGTTCACGACAGACTTTGCACCATTTAATTATTTTCTGTATGAATTCCCCATTAAGAAGAGATCTTTTGCCCAATTAAGGGTTCTTGGTTTTTATCAATATAGGCCTGCTTTTCTTTATCTTCAAATGTTTGCTGATCTACTTGCTGATGGCCTAGGGAGAAGGTTGTTCTTTTATTTTTTTGGGGGGTGGGGGGCATGCGCCCCCCCCACCCACCTTGAAATTTGTACGCCCTAGGGACCCAATTCTATTCTATAGTTTTGGTAGAGCGCAAACAGCTGCCCCAGCAATGAGGCGTCCCGGCGCTAAGAACCAAGACCTCGGCCTGGGCGGAAGGGGAAGGGAATTACGGGAATAGGTACGTTTTTATTGCCTTCCGGAACGCCGGTAGGCTTTCTATGGAGCGAATATGTTGCGGCAGATCGTTCCAAAGTTTGGCTCCAAGAAACCTAAAGGAGCGGCCGCCCATGCGGCAAAGTTTTATGCGTGGGACGCATAGTAGGTTTTGGTTGGAAGAACGCAGGTTACGTGACTGCGCATAGGGGGTAAGAAGAGGTCGAAGCAGTGGAGGGGTATCGAGTTTAATGATTTTGAAGGTCATAATGAGGGTCTTAAATTTGATTCTGGAGTCGACGGGTAGCCAGTGTAGTTTTTGGATGGTCGCTCTAGCTGAACATCTGCGGGGGAGGCCGACTAGAGTTCTAGCCGCGGAATTTTGCACGCGTTGGAGTCGTGATACCTCACTTTTGTTAGCGCCAAGAAGGAGAACATTGGCGTAGTCAAGACGCGAGAGAATGGTGGCTTGAATAATAAGTTGGCGAGTTTTGGCATTGAAGAAGCCTAGTATGTGGCTAAGACTCCTCAGCAGGCCGATGCAAGTGCCAGCAACTTTTTTAGTGTGGGCCTGAAAGTTAAGTGAGGCATCCATCCAAACTCCTAGATTTTTCACTAGTGGTTTGGGAGATGGGATGGTGCCTAGGGAGGACGGCCACCAATGCTCATTCCATAGGCAGGTGTTTTTGCCAAGAAGTAGCACCTCTGTTTTACCAGCATTGAGCTGTAGACAGTTTGTTGTCATCCATTGGGCAACCGCGGATAGACCGTTTTTAAAACTGGAGGATGAAATGGAAGGACCTTCTGTAAGGGCGATGGCCAGCTGTGTATCGTCGGCGTACGATACTAATGTAAGGCCCCACTCTTTGGCCAACGCCGACAGGGGCAGAACGTAAAGATTAAAAAGGGATGGGCTCAACGCAGAGCCCTGCGGAACTCCCTGTGCAATGGGGTGGGATTTGGATAGAAAGGGGGGGGCAGAGACCCGAAAGGATCTTTCTTTGAGAAAGGATCGGAACCAGTCCAAAGCATGGCCAGATACTCCAAATGTCTCTAAACAATTGAGAAGGATGTCGTGGGATACCGTGTCAAAGGCCGCGCTGAGGTCAAGAAGAATCAGCGCAGCACTTTGACCGGCATCTAAAATCGTTCGGAGATGCTCTGTGGTGGCCAAAAGAGCAGACTCAGTACTATGGCCTGGTCTGAACCCGTTTTGAGATGGGTCCAGGATGTTATTATTGACCATGTGCTGGGATATGGTCTTCATTAAATGGGGAGAGGGGCTGCATGCCCCCTTCCCAGAGCCTTTTTAAGCCCCTGATGACCCATCCCTCAGGGTGGGTCTTATTCTTTAAGGGAGGAGAGTATGCGGCCCCCTTTGCCTCATGTAGACCCCAGCCACCAGAGCAGAGTTTTCAATTTTGGGGAGGGGGCGAGCTGCCCCCCTCACTGAGCCTTACTTTGACCCGGGGACCTCATTCCCTGGGGTCAGTGAATGGTGCAGGAATATAAACTTTAATCTCTTCCCACACTCTCACGGTGAGAGACCATAACTTCGCTTGGGTGGGAATCGAGAAAGAAGCTGCACCCTCCCGGGTGAGATGAAAGGAATAGAGCTAACTCCAGCCGTCATACACAAAGGGTGCCGGATGGGGCTGTGGAGGTATTGGGGTTACCCCACGGCCCCTAATGACTTGGCCTGTTGTGGATACCCCAGGTGGGCACCAGTGAAGACATGTAAAAAAAACAACTGCCTCCTGCTGGTACCCAGCATAGTTGCTGACTGCGGAGCCTTGGGGCTCTTCCGCAGTGTGAGAAGTTGGCCTGGTATATGATGATCACTATTCTAGTGAGCACCTTGCACCAGTCCAAACAACCCTTATGGTGATGGTTGTAAAGTCAACCTTATAGACCAGCTATCCTAGTTGTAGCATGGACAAAGCAGTCTTAGGCTAAGGCATGTGAAGCCAGCTGTTTTACCATATGTAACCCCTTCAATACCAAATGAAAGGACACCACACAGGGTATATATGTAAAATATATGTATTTATTTCTAAACAACCCCCCTGAACTCTTTGAGGTCAGACGCACAAGCACATAACAAGATACTTAATAATCATACAATAAGTTGCACAAAATACAGTAGGGCCCTTGGGGCACGCTAAACCATATACTAAAATAGTGGTATAAGAACCACGTCACGGGAAATGGAAAGCAGACCCTACTCTCCTACACAACACCCCCCCTAACCCCCCCCCCTCCCAACGCATGGACCTTAGACTAACCTTGACCAGTTGTGTCTTCATGTTCTAAGTGAAAGTACCTGGAGAGACCATCGGCATTGCCATGGTCAGTCCCTGGTCTGTGCTCCACTGTAAAGTCCATCCCCTGTAGGGAAATGGACCACCTTAGCAGTTTGGGGTTTTCACCCTTCATCTGATTTAGCCACAAGAGGGGCTTATGGTCGGTCTGAATCTTGAAGTGAGTGCCAGACAAGTATGGTCTCAACTTCTTCAGGGCCCACACCACAGCAAAGGCCTCCCTCTCAATGGCTGACCAACGTTTCTCTCTAGGGGTCAGCCTTCTGCTAATAAAAGCAATGGGCTGGTCTTGACCATCTACATTAAGTTGTGAAAGCACAGCTCCCACCCCCAACTCAGAAGCATCTGTTTGGACAATGAACTCTTTGGAGTAGTCAGGACTCTTTAAGATAGGTGCAGAGCACATGGCCTTCTTCAGGTCATCAAATGCCTTTTGACAGCTTACTGTCCATTGAACCTTCTTTGGCATCTTCTTGGAAGTCAAGTCATTAAGTGGTGTCACGATGGACCTATAATTCTTAACAAACTTTCTGTAATAACCAGACCGGCCCAAGAAAGCTCTGACCTGTGTCTGGGTGGTTGGAGGAGCCCAGTCCTTGATGGTCTGGATCTTACTCTCCAGTGGTTGAACCTGACCCCCACCTACAAGGTGGCCCAGGTACACAACCTTACTCTGCCCTATCTGGCACTTTGTGGCCTTGATAGTTAGGCCTGCCTTCTGCAGGGCCTCCAAAACCTTCCTCAGGTGGATCAGGTTATCCTCCCAGGTGGAGCTGAAGACAGCAATATCATCTAGATAAGCTGCACAAAAGTCATCCAACCCAGCGAGGACTTGGTTCACCAACCTTTGGAAAGTGGCAGATGCATTCTTCAAGCCAAAGGGCATCACCACAAATTGGTAATGACCTCCTGGGGTTCAGAAAGCAGTTTTGGCCTTGGCATCCTCAGCTAACCTGATTTGCCAATAGCCAGCTGTCAAATCAAATGTGCTCAAAAACTTGGCAGAAGCCAATCTATCAATGAGCTCATCTGCTCTTGGAATTGGGTGAGCATCTGTCCTAGTGACAGCATTGAGACCTCTATAGTCCACCCAGAACCTCATCTCTCTCTTACCATCTTGTGTGTGAGGTTTTGGCACAAGGACTACTGGGCTGGCCCATGGGCTCTCTGATGGCTCCATTACTCCCAGCTCCAACATTTTCTGGCTCTCAGTCTTTATACGGTCCCTGACATGGTCAGGTTGCCTGTAGATCTTATTATTCACAGGCAGACTGTCACCAGTGTCCACCTTATGGGTGCACCAGTTAGTCTGACTAGGTGTTAATGAAAACCTATGTCTGAAGGACTGTAGAACTTGTCTGCAGTCCTGTTGATGCTGGTCAGTGAGGCTGCCAGCTAAGGCCACACCATCAACTGAACCATCATCAGGGTTCTGAGTCAGCAGGTCTGGGAGAGGGTCACTCTCTTCCTCCTGCCCCTCATCTCTAGCCATGAACAAGCCCATGTCTGCCCAGTCAACATATGCTTTGAGTCTGTTGACATGGAGCACCCTGTGGGGGCTCCTGGGAGTTCCAAGGTGACCTCTCCCTTTTTCTCAACAATTGTTTGGGGTCCAGACCATTTGTCTTGGAGTGCTGCTGGGGCCACTGGCTCCAGCACCCACACCTTCTGTCCTGGCTGGTACTCAGTCGGCACAGCCTTTTGGTAATGCCAAGCTTTTTGACGTTCTTGGCTAGCTTCAAGGTTTTTGGAAGCCTTCATATACTCGGCCATCCTGGAGCGGAGACCAAGTACATAGTTCACTGTGTCTTGTTTAGGCTTTTTGAGAGGTAACTCCCATCCTTCCTTCACCAGACATAGGGGGTCCCCTTACAGGATGCCCAAACAACAGTTCAAAAGGGCTGTAGCCAACCCCCTTTTGTGGGACCTCTCTGTAAGAAAACAGAAGGCAGGGTAGAAGGATGTCCCATGTTCGCCTGAGCTTTTCAGGTAAACCCTTAATCATACCCTTGTTGAATCTTTCAACAAGCCCATTGCACTGTGGATGGTAGGGTGTAGTGAATTTGTAATTTACACCACACTCCTTCCACATTGCAGTCAAGCACCCAGACATAAAGTTTGCACCTCTATCTGAGACAACCTCCTTCGGAAAGCCCACTCTTGAGAAAACTCCCAGGAGGGCTCTTGCCACAACAGGAGCTGTTGTGGTCCTTGGGGGAATAGCTTCTGGATACCTGGTGGCATGATCCACTACCACCAGTATAAATCTGTGCCCAGAGGCTGTTTGGGGATCCATTGGTCCAACAATGTCAATCCCTACTCTTTCAAAGGGTACCCCCACCACAAGTAGTGGTATGAGGGGGGCCTTTGTGGTGCCACCTGCTTTACCACTGTTTTGGCAGGTTACACAGGAGCGACAAAACTCCTTGGTATCTTCTGACATATGGGGCCAGTGAAAGTGAGGGACAAGCCTGTCCCAAGTCTTGTTCTGGCCCAAATGTCCTGCTAAGGGAATATCATTGGCTAAGGTAAGAAGGACACCCTTTAAAGGCCTGAGGCATTACCAACCTCCTGGAAGCACCAGGCTTGGGGTCTCTAGCCTCAGAATAAAGGAGGCCTTCATCCCAGTAAACTTTGTGGGTACCTGTAGCATTCCCTGCAGCCTCAGAAGCAGCTTGCTGTATGAGGGGTTCAGGAGAGGAACAGTCTAACTGTGCCTGCCTCAAGTCTGCCCTTGAAGGTCCCCCTGTCCCAAGAAACTCAACCTGGTCAGGTTCAAGTTCTTCTGGGACAGTTACTTCAGGGGTCTCAAACTCAGCTTCCTGGGAAGGCGGATCTCCACTTGTAGGCAGGGTGGAAGGCACTGCCTTTACCCTACTACTCTTTCTCTTGGGTGGCACTTGGTCCATAGTTTCAGGATCCAGGGCCTGTTCAGTTTGGCACTTTTGGGCCTGTGACCTGGTCACAACAAGTACATGTGATGATATGCCTAACATCTCTGCATGAGTCCTATACTCCACTTCTGACCATATTGAGGATTCAAGGTCATTGCCCAACAGACATTCAACTGGGAGGTCTGCACTTACCACAACTCTTTTGAGGCCAGTTACCCCTCCCCAGGAGAAATTAACAACTGCCACATTATGTGTAGTAGTGACATTGCTAGCATTGGTCACCAGGTAATTATCACCCAGTACAATCTGTCCAGGGTCCACAAAGTTAGGTGTCACCATGGTAACACTGGCACATGTGTCCCTGTAGGCCTAAGCCACTTTGTCATTGATTAAAGGTGTTTGCCTGTACTTGCCCAGAGTACTGGGACTCACAGTAGAGGACATAGCCATGTCCACATCACAGACAAGAACAGCCTGAGTTGGTATTCTGACTAATCCAAAATCCATCTCAGTTCCCAGGGTTAAGAATTACCACTGCAAGCTGAAGTAGGGGGTGCAGTTGCCTTAGGGGCAGCAGTGGTAGGGGCTGAGTCTTTCTTGGTGCAGTCACTGGTCCAGTGACTAGTGGATTTACAAAAATTACACCAAGGTTTTCTTTGGCCATCTTTCTTCTTCTTCTTGGAAGTTTGGGACCCCCTCATTGGACTTTTGGGGCCCTGTAGAAGACTTCTGATCTTTTGGTTTCTGATTCCCCACCTTTTTGGTCTGCCTTTTTCTGATCACCACCTTGGACCTGGTTTTTTTCTGCTTAACCCTGGTTCTGACCCATTTGTCTGCCTTCTTTCCCAATTCTTCTGGAGAGGTCCGATCTGAGTCAATCAGGTGTTGATGCAACAGCTGGTTCTGACAATTGTTAAGTATTTGCTCTCTCATGATCAAATTATACAATCCTGTATAGTTCACTTTACTTCCCAACAACCAGCCTTCCGGAGCCTTAGTGGCACAATCAACAAAATCAGTCCAGTCCTGAGTCTGTGTCTTCTGGGTATCTCTGAACATTAACCTGTACTGTTCAGTGGTTAGGCCAAACCCATCAACCAGAGCACTCTTCAGGACAGTGTAATTGTTAGCATCCTCATCACTAACTATGAGGAGCTTATCTCTACCTTTTTCTGAAAAGGAGAGCCACAAGATTGCTGCCCACTGACTTTGGGGTACCTGCTGTACTTTGCAGGCTCTCTCCAAAGCAGTTATCCATTTGTGGATATCATCCCACACTTGGTAGGGGGGCACAATCTTACTCAGGTTTCTATGATCATAGGACCTGTCTTAATCCTTAAGGATATTGCTGCCACCAGTGGGCTCTAGCCCACCTAACTTCCTTTCTCTGTCAAAAGCAAGTTTCTCCTTGGTTAGGGCAAGTTCCTCTCTCTGAATTCTGAGATTGACCTCCCTCATCCTAGCTGGTGTTCTCTCCTCTGAGAAGTCATTCCCCTCTGAGAACCCCTAGAAGCATTGGAGTGAGGAGATTCCTCCTATACCTCTGATTAAGCCCACTTGAAGGCCTGAATGGGGCTGTCCCATTCTCAGCCCCAAAGTGGCTTAGGTTATCCTGGCTAAGTCTTCTGACTGGTACCTGGCTGTCTACCTCTTCCCCAGAATCTTCATCAACCTCACCCTCCTCATCTTCTATGACCGGGGGTCAATGGTATCATCTGATGAGGGCAGGACCTCATCTTCATTCCCTGTAGGACCTGAACCAGAGGCATTTAGAACTTCAGATTCCTCTAAGAGTGGAGTTATATCAGTTGCTGAAGGGTAGGGTTAGACCCTTGTTTCAGCTTTCTTGTGGTACACAAGTGTCTCAGTTTTCTGAAACTGAGTATATCAAATTTGGAGGGTGCCCTGGGAGGGTCACTCACCACAAGTAGAGATCCACTTGGTTCACCTGTGCCAGACATGATCTAGTGAGGTGTGGGTGTGTGCACCTACCTACACTAAGTGTTTTCCTACTAAACCTCTCTAGGAGTTGTAGTCAAGTTTGTGCTAGGCCCTTTGGTCTACAACAACTAAGTTCAGTAGAACTTAAGTGTTCTAAGTCTTGTTATATGTACCTATAGGTACCTATGTGATATTCAAATTATATTGCAAAGATTACAATTGGTAAAACAGCAAGCTCAAATCCCAACCGCTGCACACCAATGTGAGAAGTTGGCCTGGTATATGATGTTCACTATTCTAGTGAGCACCTTGCACCAGTCCAAATAACCCTTATGGTGATGGTTGTAAAGTCAACCTTATAGACCAGCTATCCTAGTGGTAGCATGGACAAAGCAGGCTTAGGCTAAACTCAAGAGGGCATGTGAAGCCAGCTGTTTTACCATATGTAACCCCTTTAATACCAAATGAAAGGACACCACACAGAATATATATAAAATATATATGTATTTATTTCTAAACTCCCCCCCTGAACTCTTTATGAGGTCAGAGGCACAAGCACATAACAAGATAATTAATTATCATACAAGAAGTTGCACAAAATACAGTGGGGCCCTAGTGGCACGCTAAACCATATACTAAAATAGTGGTATAAGAACCACGTCACGGGAAATGGATAGGCCTAGGGAATTGCTGGGGCTACACTGTACTATAAGGAGGCCCACGGGAGGCGTGTGCAGAGTCTTTACTCACACGCAAGTTACCATAGAGTTAGAATGGGAACGAAAGAATTAGAAACTAGTTCTTTTAGGGCACTTCTGACCTGACTCGATGAAAGTTACTTGAAACCTAGACACTAGGATAGTCAATACCCACCGGAGCACCGGAGTACTCGCGTTACCGCACCCACAGGAAGCGGGTGCATAGGTGTTAAAGTGTGTCTGGTTTCGTCGCTGAATCCTATGGAGCCTTGAAGAAAGATGATGCAGGCGACCAGGAGAGAAGTGTCCGGTTGGATCCAAGGGCGGATCAAGGATGAAGAGTACCTGAAAGCAGAGGTGCCAGAGTCTGGGTCACTAGCCAGTGACCAGGAAGGAACCAGGCGATGTCACGAAGCAATCAGGTGATGTTGTGAAGCTTGTCTCTGCAGCCACGTGGACCAGGAGGCGTCGACGACGACCAGGAGTCCGGCACGGACTGTCCCATGAAGGCTCTCGCTGTCGGCAGTGTCTGCTTTTGGATTGGAGTCAACAAGCCTTGGCTAAGGCAACCCACACAGGAATCGAAGATGGCTTCTTAATCAGACCAGCGAGGTCTGATGGGCTTCTTCTTTTCAGGGAAGCAAGGGCCAGTCTGGAGCAACCAGACCAGCGGTGTAAATTCAAAAGTTCGTCGTCAAGATGGCCACTAGCCAACGGGCAAGTGACCGGACAGACGCGTCGAGCAGGAAAATGCAGAAGGGCCCCACGCAGAACTCGTGGAGGGCTGATCTTCGGTGCAGTTGGTGCTCGGGCTTCTCAGTTCCCAATGCACAACTTCGAGGGTGCCTCGGAGGTTGCACGGAAAGCAATTCGCCGACTTTCCAAGATGGCCGGTCCCACGTCTTGCGTCGCCTCCACGGGTCTCAGCTTTGCTGGGGCTGTGGATCGTGCTGAAGGAAGTCTAGAAGTCCGGGTCTTGTCAGGCTCTTTGCTCAGGCACCGGCGGGAGCGTCGACAAAGCAAGCTGTTGATCGCTGGATGGTGCCTGCTTGTGCAGGGGGGTCACTCCTTGACCACAAAGGAGATTCTTCAGTCTTCTATCTTCAGGTAGAACGTTGAAGGTCCAGAGTTTCGTTTCAAGTTTCAGTCAGGATAAATCTAAAGTCTTGGGACTCAGCTCCTACCTATATACCAAATCTAGGGGCTGGATTACCTTCTAGGTCCCTCCTATGAGTGGGGCCAGGGAAGGGGGTGGTTACACCCCTTTCCTTTTGTCCAGTTTCGCGCCAGAGCTGGGGCTGGAGTGCCCCAGCACCGGTTTGAACTGGACTATGCATGGGACACCTTGTGTGCCCAAAGCAGTGTCTCATTTCTTTCAGCCCTCCCTGCCCCAATACACTATAGCCTGTCTGGGGTGGTGCTAGCACCTCCCAAGACAGGAAACCTATTGTCCAAGCCTCCCTCGCTGGAAGGACTCCCAGCAGCAGGAGATCAGACTTGTGTCTGTGGCAGCAGCATCCATTTTGTGATGCTGAGGCTCTGGTGAACTTTAACCGGGATTAGTAGGAACAACATGTCTTCTACCTCTAGAAGGGTGGAATGCTTCCCCCGTCGCCAGAACTGGCGAGGGGGTAGTATTCCAAAGCGTATGACACCTTACTAGACATGTTTTGATAAAGCCAAACCAGAGTTAGCATTTAACCGTGAGGTTCATAATGCACTTAAGAGTATATGGTATGGCTATATCCTAGAACAGCTATAAGGACATGGTTCCGAAAGCTGCAGACAGGCTCAGCTCATGCTAGAGCACCATCTCACATAAAACCGAGCACTCTGCCTCCAGGATTGTTAAGACCTGCCATAGGAGTGACTTATAGGTATATATGTGTCTAGATATAAGGTTAGATATAGGAATACTATATCTAAGCAAGGGGTGATTACACGACCTTGCCCCAGCTGTGTGATCAGCCAGTTGTGTCAATGTGAGTGGCCAGCCAGGGGTGGCATAATACATGCTGTAGCCCCTGGTAGGCCTTGGATGCACCTATGCCCTGGGTACCTATAGTACACTGTACAGGGACTCATAAGGTGACCCAATGTCCAATTGGTAATGTACCTAAAGTACATGGTATTGAATTTAGAGAGAGCACAGCTGGGCTGTGGGTCTGATTAGCAGGCCCACCGCCACATTAAGTCGAAAACCAGTAAAGCAAAACGTGGGGTGACTATAGGAAAGCACACCCTACTCTCCTACACGCAGCCCCCAATTTTGTAACTTTTTTTTTTTTAAGTGTGCCCCTATGGGCACCGGTGCACCCATTTAAAAAAAAAAAAGAGAATACCCATCCAAAAACGAACAAATGAGCACCATAAGCAATCAAATTTCTTATTCACTGCTCCTACAAGGAGCATTCTAAAATCCCCCACAGTTCCTGGTGTTTCCCCTAGAAGGGGCAGGGGCACCACTAGCCATGTTTTTAATGTTATGAAGGGCTGCAGGGAGCTCAGCAGACTCCCAGCAACACAAATCAAAAAACACTCCGTTTCCTGGTTCGTTAAATCCATGACCTCCGGAAAGCTTACCTTAGCTTTTTTTAAAGCTCTCAAAGCTGGGCCTATGTTTTTCAGCTGAAGTGTAGGGATCCGTTGTAATTGGTTCTATGGCTGCACTTTGTGGCCTAAAAACATTTGTGTAGCAAATAGCTAGTATTTCAAAAATCTTTTTCTTTCTGGGGACTTTTATATTACACGTATGTGAAAAGTGAATTTAAACATGCAGTAATGGTTCCATGAATGAGCCATGTTACCTTTATCTGTATACACCTTTGATATGTGGTTATTGGGAGATTTCATGTTGATAAACCAGACTGGACACTGGTGGCCGGATCCATATACACCATTGACTTAAACACTGGGACTCTGAATTGTGCTGCAAACTTCATTGGCTGGGACTCACGTTGGTTGAACTGTGGATTTTTGAGGACTTTTAATTTTTTATTTTTGGGTGCTGAAAACTCACTTGCCCTAGCCTACTAATATGCTTACCATGGTAACTACTAGTGATGGACTACTACAAGAAGTTGATTGAAATTTCCCACACCATTATTCCCTTGCAAGAGAGTTCATCTCTTGCGTAAGCCATTCCCTGCGTGTGGTGTAAAGCCAGCGAGTCCAGAAGCTTGCTGAGCTGGCCCAAGTGTCTCCCCATAGGTTGACATTTGCAATATGGAAATTATCACATGCTGTGGAGTACCATGAATACTTGTGAAGTCTCATTGTGGCCCCAGACTGTGTCAGCATGTTCTGGTTTTCTTTGTCTATTACATTTTAACTGCAGTTTTTTCATGTAAATAAGTTCTATTCTTTGAAGTGAGAACATTGACTGCACATCACTATTAATGTGTTACTTACGTTCTTGTACTTCATCCGAGTTTCTAATCGAACTACCAAGCACGCTTTAGTGCCTCGCTACCTAGTTATTTGCCTCAAGGGAGTAAAGGAGTTACCCAATTGAAGTGCAGTTGTACTGATGACCTTTTGGAGCTCCGTGGTGCTCACACGGAAGGCCTTTGCCCCTTTGGTTTGAGGAGATGTTCAGTGTCATGGGCTTCCAGTGTGAGCTAATGGAACCGAGTAGTATTAGAAAATTAAGGTGGCTGAGTCTTGCACATTTGCAGTTGACTGTTGTGGGTCTAAATTGGATGTCTTCTATTTTCAGTTGCTGAGTATTATTGCTTAGAAGTTGATCATGGTGCGCAATGCAGGGAGCTTGCATGTTAACATCTGTGGCATGAGAGGCTGCATTGGTTATAAATGCGGTCTGTTGTTTTTGGTATGGTTTTGGCTGGGGATTAGTTTGATTAGTTGTTTTTCTACCCCGTCTTTGTGGCAAGCTAGATTGGAACATGCTTGGCAGATAGTTTGGGCTTCAGATGATAGGACGTGTGGGTTATTACCAAGTTGTATATTGTGTTGAGCAGTAGGGTAGTCCTTAAACTTTTATAGCTAAAGGTTACAATAAAGTGCTTTTGACATTTGGACCTTGTACATACACCCCATTGTTTTGTTTTTAGACCATTGTAAAGACTCATTCTGAGGAAATTCAGGTACAAGATTATTGAAATAGGCGACATTAGATTAAATATACACAGATCTACCAGCATTTCTTGATGGACAAATCTTCATCTTGAGCCCGCCTTTGCTAAAAACTGTGGGCTTAGTAGGGAGGAAAGCTATGTTTGAGGTTGCTTGTGACTGACTTCTTTTTTTTTTTTTGTCTTGATTTTAAGTTGGTGAGAAAAAGGGCAAGAAACGCACATATGAGCAAGTTAAACTTGTGGATGAGGACTGCTATTCTGCTCGAAGTTCTCCAGGTGAAACCCCGCAGGTATGTGGTGGTGTTAGGAAATATGCCCTTTCTTACATAGCTTAATATTTTAAGTTTGCAGTTGTTTAGTATGTTATGCCTTATAATGTATTTGTTAATCGAGCAGCTACCTCTGTTTTTACTGTTGGAAAAATCAGTGTATTACACCAGATTCTGATTTTTAAAATGAGCACACCTAATAATCCTCTCCTTTTTCAACATCTGAAGTGGAACCCATCGAAAAGTTGGTGTCTGAATAGAAAGTTCCCTCTGAGACCCCTGCCTCCATTAAACTCTACCAAACTACAGTCTTCCTACTAACACTATTGGTCAAAAGAACATGCAGTTCCACTGCAGTAAACATGTACCGCCAAAAACAGCCAAGTAACTAGCTTGCCAGTGGAAAACGCTTTCAGAAATATACGTAAAGATTCCAGGTGTCAGTACTTGATTGAGTTTCGCACCTCCAAGTCCCTTCCAGCCCCATGAAACAAGACTAGCATTTATTTTGGAAGTCTTAATAATAAAATTCAGCACAAATTATTAAGAACAACCACCCACCTTTTACTAGATATGATTCGTATACAGATCAGTAATACTCTGTAAAGATGGTAAACCGAAATAACAGCCTGACCTTTAACACTTACACTGTTGACTTTGATATCAATCCCATCTGTTTTTTCTTGCCCTCTTTCACCAGCAGAAACCACCAGCTTCAGCTGTGTCCTCTTTAAGTAACTATTTTAAATCCTACTGTGAACTACAGCCCCATCCTTCGCAAAAGTCAATTCAAATTAACCATCCTAAACCAAGTGTGTTACATCTCCAAGACTGAAGCTTAAAATCCATGTTCAGCATTGTCCGATCACCTAAGCCCAAACTTGTTAGGTCATTGAAATAAGCAAACATTCTAGGTCTGCTTTCATTAGAGGTACATGATTCTTCACTACCCGGCCTCTGTATCCTCTTTTGATATCCTAGTAATCAATGGATACTCTTAATTACACAAGGGTGGACCTCGCAAAAATGGATGTGCAAGCTATCTTTGGGAATCACTATCAAACCCTATGCAGAATAAAACCTTTTGATATCTGCAGCCTTCTAGGATTCACATTCTCCCTGAATCCTATCAAAACTCCAATTAATTTCATGGCGATTCACTGCTTGATGAACTGATTCTTTGTAGACTTTAATATCCTTTGGAATATCAACAAAACCCACTTTATTCTTGTAATCAAAAGCTGCTCTGAAACTGGCCTGTCTGTTTTACTGCCTTCCTGTTTATAACAAAGGAAACTCCTAGACCTGTTAATCCCCCCTCTGCCATGAACCTTGAAATACATAATCAAACGTAACTAGTCTGATAACAATACTTCATTGTTAAGCTCCACTCCTCTTGAGCTACAATGAAAAGAGCAATCAAAACCGACCAACTCCGTAGACCTCCTGAAATACATTTCAGCACAACAACTCTGTACTAAATATTTGTCAAGACCTCCTACAAGCCATGAAGAAGTCACTAATTCATTTAAACTGAAAACCATCAATATACTTTATCCTTGTGCACAAATATCCATCACAGAGGAAACCACAAACCATAGCCGAGTCCTCTTTCAAAGAATCAAACGCTGGGAAAACCCAACACAAATCTGCCATACTGTGCATAACTTAAACTTAATTTATAAGGAAAATTGCTATTATGTCTTTAACCCCTTCGATGCTTTTTACAAGGTCAACTCGTCATGGGTGTTACCTGCGCTGTGCTTATGACTAGTTGACCTTGTCACAAACAATGGGATTTTGAAAATTGCAGCACACAGCGGGAATATTCAGCAGCAATGATGCGATTAACCCCTAAAAATACTCGCCAATCAATAAATCCAGCCCATTAAACAGCACCAGCTGGTGATCTTTCAAGCTTTATGCACTTGGAGCCTCATTTAGAGTTTGGCAGAGAGGTAACTGTGCCTCAAATATGGCTACCATGTTCTGCCTAACTGTCTAGTTGCTCACTCCATTTGGAATCCGATGAATTTTTCCTTGGCTTGCTCCGTTGGTAGAAACCTGTTGGAAAGAGAATATAGTCCTTAACCCCTTCCATGCTCATGACTAGCTCAGCTTGTCATGAGGCACAGTTGAGCTGTGCTGATGACGAGCTGAGCTCTTCATGACACCAGCAAAATGGCAATTTCCAGCACAGGGGAAAAATAACCACAGCAGCGATGTGGTTAACATACATATCAGCCAATAGTCATTCAAAGCAGGCTATTATTTGGGGGTTCTAACAGTCTATTTAACATCTCCTCCCATCCAGCCAAATCTTGTATTCTTATTATGTTGTTCATCTGCTAGCGCCCATTCTCAGAAGTTCTTTTTCCATCCATCAACCTCTGCAGGCTGGGGGGGGGGATGCCTTAAAATTCTACTATTTTTGCACAGTCCCAGGTCAGGTGTATGAACCAGCAGTCCCTTCGAACTCCTCCATGCCCCACCCCTTCCACGTGCTGAATATCTATCCAGGTAGATTGTGCTAATCTTAGGCACTAAACTTGTGCTATTTAGGTAGTGAGACTAAGTCAATTAAAAGTAGGCTTTCGGGAAATACCCTTGACCTGGTCATGTGCTTTTTTTGCTACTCTGCTTCTGTCAGTGCTATTAGGCAATCAGTCTTATGTTCATTATTTATACACTTGCATGCTTCCAGGTAGTCTTCTGTTCATGGTTATACACTTGCTTTGTCTTCCACTTTCTACTCAGTACCAATGTTGCATCAATAAACAGTTTGAAAGACTATACTGTGAAGCATTGCACAATGTCTGCAAGAGTTTCCAAAGATCTGTTCTCCAAGGCAATGGCGCAGAGGTTGCTAGTCCCAGACAGTGGCTATTTGGTGTCATGCTATTAGCTGCTGGGTCTGGACAATGTGATATTAGACATTGAAGTGAAGGCCAACTTTGTCCAACCACCAATATAAACTTTCGAATGAATGTGCTTCAGATCACTGATGCTTGAGTTCTTCAGTATTTGTATCTATTTGCTAACAGATCTAACAAAATAAATGACGTTTTTTAAAAATTATCTGGAAGGAGTCGGAAGGGGGGGGGGGGTATACATTCAGTCTAGGAAAACTTTTTCCAGTCGGCCAACTTGCAAAATTCAATACACAAGGCCAGATACCCTAAATCAGATGTGATTCTCCTCTTTCATGAAGAGGATTAGGTGTACAATGTATCTAAAGCTGTTGCAACCCCTGTTTGTCCCTTTCTGGACATTTAGCTGTGGGAAAATCTCCTATTCGAAAGCTAGGAGAAATATTTTCCATTCCAAGATCGAAAGAAATACCTTAGCCGTCTACTACTTGATATGATTAAATACATTGTTATTCTGGCCAGATAATTTATGTATATTTTTGTAGCTAGGTGGCCTCAAAATCTATGTATGTATGCAGGAAGGTGAAATGAGTTTTTTAATTGATGTCTGCAGCTTGATGTGGAGCTCATGACCACAGAAATATTGTTTGCTGTGTCCTGAACAAAGTGGTTGGACATGAGTATGATGCATTTATGGTTGAATATGTCTGCTTTCCTTCACCCCAAACAAACCGGGCTCCTTGTTAATAATTTGTATTGCCCTTTCAAAAAAAAGACTTCAAACACTGTACTGCTTGTACCCATTATTATCCAGTATTATGGGTGTCTTTCATAGATTCACATGCCTGAATCATTCCCCGTCGTCGAGACAGGAGTCTCTGGTATATAGAAAAGTAATGTCCTATTAGACATATATAGAGAAAAGTAGGCCTAAGGGCCTCACCTTAGTAGCCTATCTATGTCCTTTTGTAAAAAGGACCAAACTCTAGAAGAGAGCCAATCCGCTATCACCTCCCTCTAGAACCTTCCTTTCTCCAGTATTAGGGGTGTCTTTCATAGATTCACATGCTTGAATATTCCCCGTCGTCGAAGTGGGAGTCCCACGGTACATAAATAGCAGTAATATATATGCATGTATACATGAGAAATATCATAAATAAAAAATACATACATATAATGCAATAGAAATGTAAATCTGAAAAAGTACCATAGAACAGAATAGGCCCATTGAAAAGCCCAAGGGAGAATTCACTTTAGTAACATATTAGAGTCATTATGTGTTGGTCCACATTCCAGCCAATCAGGCTGTAGCCTCCTCTAGAACCTTCTCCTCAGAAGCCCAAGTCCTCAGATTTTCTACCGCACGTCGTGTGAAGGGAGTCTCCCTGAGCTCTGCTCAGTTTTTTCCAGTTTCTACCTATTTTTCTTCAGAAAGGTCTTCTTCAAAGAAAACTTTGTTCAAGGCTTGTCCATCCTGTGGTAAATTGCGCCTTTTTCATGAGGATCCACACAGTAAGTGTATGTTCGAGGCATATGGGCTGCAGATGGTACATTATGAATAGATCGCCATCTGGTGTTGGGCTCGGATGATTGCACTTTGTTTTTCTCTTGGAGAGTCTTTTGTATCTTGGTGACTCCTCCCTTGGTTGGTAGTGCGCATGGGCATCGGCTCCATCCTTAGATTGTTTTTTTCCGCCATCGGGTTCGGATGAGGATCGAGACGCTCCAGATCAACTTCAGAGAAAAGTGATTTATCGGCGCGTATTCCCTTTCCAATTCAACGGTATTGTTATCGAGCGCGTTTCATTTCCATTCCGACGCGTTGCAAATTCAAAATCGAAGAAAAAACTTAGACCTACGTCGACGAACAAGAGAACTTTCTCGACGCAGTCAAGCCCGGAGTCCATGGAAAGGACTCCATTCAAGAAATGTCCAACGTGTGGTGCTAAGTTCCCACACAAGGACCTACACGAGGTGTGCAACCTCTGTCTATCGCCTGAACACGAATCCAGGGACTGCGAAGCCTGCGCAGCATTCTCCTCCAAGCTAACGATTAGAAATCGTCGAGCTCGAAGACACGAGGTTTCAAGAATGCAGTCGGAGGCGATCCCGGAGCTGTTCGGAGACGAGCTAATGGAAGAAGAAGAGGATCAGTCGGGGTCGGAAGGGGACCAGTCGGAGGTTGAAGAACTCAACGAGCAACAAACCGTGAGTGACGACGTCCCCTTACCGAAAAACCGACCCCGTGCGGTAACGACCCCGCCTTCGAGCCCGGTCAAACCGCAGAAAAAAGTTTCCGACGCCCCGCCCTCGGGCCCGGCAACGAAACCGAAACTGAAACCGAAACACTCGGACTCCCACCATGTCGGATCCGAGAAAAAGGCGACATCGACTTCGACACCGAGGCTACATACAAGGGAAAGCTCGGTACCGAAACATTCCATGTCGAAACATAAACATGGTTCGTCGTCCAAGATTCACTCGATACCCAGGAAGTCGAAATCGAGTAGACACTCGGTGCAGAAAGCACCAAACACTGACGATCGAAAACATAAGCACCTTTCGGAACCAGGGCCTTCGGTACCGATTCAGGAGCAACAGACAGATCCCAAACAAAAGATCTTGTTTATCGATCCGCAAACTGGCAAAGTAGTGACGAAGAAGAGAAAGAATGAACAGACAGAAGATAAATCTCTTCCTTCAAAAAAGAGAACACTGGGGACAAATACAACTCCTCCTACTTCTCCTAGACATAAAGTCACACCCTCTTCTCCTATTCCTCACACTATGCCAAATATTCCTACACCTTCCACACCAAGACCATCTACACCTCAGTCTGATGTAGACAGTGATCTAAGGGAGGGAGAACCTCAAGGGGATGACGAAACCATGCCAGATGAGGATGACCCATGGGAAAATTATGACGTAGGGTCAGATGAAGACAACGACCCAGAGTTATATCCCTCAAAGCCTTCACCACCTGATGATAACACAGGATTTGCGCAGCTCATTAATAGAGCAGCAAAATATCATAAGGTAGATATACATACAGAACCCCAAATAGAGGATTTCCTGTTAGAGACGCTACCTAATGCACAAAGAACATCAGGTACTCTTCCTATGTTGAAGGGTCTTCTCAGTCACACAGAAGAAATATTCAAAGACCCAGTGAGGGCTAGGGTGTTAAACCCAAGAATTGATAAAAAATATAAGGCGGCTCCAAAGGATCCAATCTTTATTAAAGGACATGTACCCCTGGACTCGCTGGTGGTCTCAAACGCTCGTAAAAGAGCAAACTCATTATCTACAGGAGAGGCTCCTCCACCTGATAAAGAGTCAAAATTAATAGATGCATCAGGCAAGAGAGTAGCATCACAGGCGGCAAATAGCTGGCGTATAGCCAATACACAAGCACTACTCGCACGTTATGACAGGGCGCATTATGATGAATTAGAAAAACTCATCACACATCTCCCCAAGGAACATCAGAAAAAGGCAGATCAGTTAATACAGGAAGGAAAAATAATAACTAATACTTCCATTAAGTGCGCCCTAGACGCAGCAGACACTGCAGCAAGATCCATAAACACCAGTGTAATGTTGAGGAGACATGCATGGCTTAGAATCTCAGGATTCAAACAGGAAGTACAAACGGCACTACTGAACAAACCATTTGATCAAAAAACACTGTTTGGTTCAAGCACAGATGAGACCTTAGAGAAAATGAAAAAAGATACAGAAACGGCTAAGTCAATGGGAGCATTGCAACAGCCAACACAAAGAGGTTCCTTTCGTAGATCCACCTATAGAGGGGGCTCAAAGAATACAGGAACAAATCAGCAATCCACCTCTTTCACACCAACATCACCCAGAGGTAATTCAAGAGGAAGTTACAGAGGTAACAACAACAAGGGTAGAGGACGCGGAAATAATAACAACCGCAACGCCTCAACCCCAAAACAGTGACTTCATAGAACTCCCCCCAGACCACATAACACCGGTCGGGGGACGTCTATCACAGTTCCTACCTGTCTGGGAAAACATCACATCAGACAAGTGGGTGAGACAAATTATCCAACATGGTTATTGCCTGGAACTCACAGCTACCCCACCAAACATCCCCCCCCAAACAGCGTCCAATGAGTCAAGATCATCTGACATTATTAAGAGAAGAAGTACTAGCACTTCTACAAAAACATGCAATAGAGAAGGTCCCAAAAGATCAACAGGGAACAGGAGTATACTCTCTATACTTCCTAATCCCCAAAAAAGACGGGTCTCTAAGACCAATATTAGACCTCAGACTTCTCAATGCTTACATAAACTCGGAGCATTTCCACATGGTCACGCTCCAACAAGTACTCCCTTTACTGAAGAAAGGGGACTTTCTTTCTACACTAGATCTAAAAGACGCTTACTTTCATATCCCAATTCACAAAGCCCACAGAAAATACCTAAGGTTTGTTTTAGAAGGACAACACTATTAGTTCAAAGTCCTTCCGTTCGGTGTCACAACAGCACCGAGAGTGTTCAAAAAATGCCTAGCTGTGGTGGCAGCACACCTAAGAAGACAACAAATACATGTCTTCCCATACTTGGACGACTGGCTAATAAAGGCCAAGTCAAAAGAGGAATGTCTTCACAACACACAGAAGACAATTCAATTGCTGCACCACCTAGGGTTTACGGTGAACTACAAGAAATCACACCTGCAACCAAACCAGATTCAGCAATATCTGGGGGCTACGATAGACACAGAAAAGGCAATAGCATACCCCAACCCAATCAGGATACAGACAATGGTCGGGTTAATACAAAGATTTCAACCACAACACTCACTACCAGCACGAGTGTTTATGCAACTATTAGGCATGATGTCCTCCTGCATACTGCTAATACCACATGCCAGGCTACAAATGCGCCCACTACAGGAGTGTCTAGCGACACAGTGGAATCAGGCTCAAGGTCAGATTACAGATCTGGTGTTGGTAAACGACCGGACGTATCGCTCTCTGAAGTGGTGGAACACAGAAAACCTTTCCAAGGGACGGTCGTTCCTAGAGCCAATTCCACAAGTGATAATAACAGCGGACGCATCGCTCTCCGGATGGGGAGCGCATATGGACAAATACACAGTGCAGGGGAAGTGGAGTGTGCAGCAAAAGAAACTGCACATCAACTACCTAGAACTATTAGCAGTATTTCTAGCACTAAAAGCTTTCCAAATACAAATAACAGGCAAAGCAGTCCTGATCAGAACAGACAACATGACTGCAATGTATTATATTCAAAAACAGGGGGGGACACACTCTCTCCAACTATCCAAACTAGCACAGGACATATGGAGATGGGCCATCCCTCAAAAGATCTACCTGTTAGCGGAACACCTACCAGGAGTTCAAAATCAGATAGCAGACATCCTAAGCAGACAGTCAGAACAAGTACACGAATGGGAGCTGCACGACCAAATACTGCAGCCATTCTTCCAAAAATGGGGGCAACCAGAGATAGATCTGTTTGCCAATCATCAGAACGCAAAATGCAAAAACTTTGCATCCAGGTACCCACACCAACGGTCCCAGGGCAATGCACTATGGATAAATTGGTCCAACAAATTTGCTTACGCGTTCCCTCCTCTACCACTAATTCCGTTACTGGTTCGGAAACTGCAACAACACTCAATGACAATGATACTAGTGGCACCCACGTGGGCAAGACAGCCGTGGTTCACCACGCTGCTACAACTCTCACAAGTACCACATCAAAAGCTAAAATTATTACCCATGCATCTTACACAGAACCATGGAGAAATAATGCACCCAGATCCCAAACAACTGAACCTAGCGATCTGGCTCCTGAGGTCATAGAGTTTGGATGTTTAGATTTGCCACCAGAATGTATGGAAATCATTAAACAAGCAAGACGTCCTACCACCAGAGCATGCTATGCAGCAAAATGGAAGAGGTTTGCTATACACTGTAACAGTAAGCACATCAACCCTCTGGACGCATCCACTAAACAAATCATTTGCTATTTACTACACTTGCAGCAATGTAACTTAGCATATACCTCTATCAGAGTTCATCTCGCAGCCATAGTGGCGTACCTACAAAACAGGCAACATCTTTCACTGTTTAAAGTACCAGCAATTAAAGCTTTCATGGAAGGACTCAAAAGAGTCATTCCACCAAGAAGACCACCTTCCCCAGTCTGGAATCTCAACATAGTACTTACCAGACTAATGGGGCCACCATTTGAACCTATGCATAGGTGTGAAATACAATTCCTCACAGGGAAGGTGGTCTTCCTCATAGCTATCACGTCACTTAGAAGAGTAAGTGAACTACAGGCTTTTACGATTCAAGAACCATTTATGCAGTTACACCAAAATAAAGTGGTTCTTAGAACAAACCCAAAATTCTTACCAAAGGTAATTTCAGCATTCCACATCAATCAGTCAGTGGAATTACCGGTTTTCTTTCCAAAACCACAAACAGTAGCAGAAAGAGCCCTACATACATTGGATGTTAGAAGGGCCATATTGTACTACATAGAAAGAACACAAACTTTCAGAAAGACAAAACAGCTATTTGTTGCGTTTTCTCCTACACATAAAGGCAATCCCATCTCCAAAGCGGGCATTGCCAGATGGATTGTAAAATGCATTCAAATATGCTACTTAAAGGCAAAGAGAACATTAACTGTTCCTCCTAGAGCTCACTCTACACGTAAACTAGGAGCATCTATGGCATTTTTGGGAAACATTTCACTAGATGACATATGCAAAGCAGCTACCTGGGTTACACCGCACACCTTCACAAAACACTATTGTGTAGATGTGCACACAACACAACAAGCTAGAGTGGGACAAGCAGTATTAAAAACATTGTTTCAGACAGTTGCAACAGACACGGGCGACCACCGCTAGGGAGAGAACTGCTGTATAGTCTATTCATAATGTACCATCTGCAGCCCATATGCCTCGAACGGAATATGCTACTTACCAGTATGCATCTGTTCTTGGCATAGAGGGCTGCAGAGTGGTACATGCCCTCCCAGCCTCCCCGGAAACCTGTGTCTGTTCCAACATTATCTTATTTAGATACACTTACATGGGCATTCTTATCTGTATTCTACTATACTACTCAATCTAACCCTACTATGGCAAAACAATCTAAGGATGGAGCCGATGCCCGTGCGCACTACCAAC
The DNA here is from genome assembly GCF_964263255.1 of Lissotriton vulgaris. Classification (NCBI taxonomy): domain Eukaryota; kingdom Metazoa; phylum Chordata; class Amphibia; order Caudata; family Salamandridae; genus Lissotriton; species Lissotriton vulgaris. The sequence continues at coordinate 1,297,116,487 of NC_141691.1, forward strand.
CAAGGGAGGAGTCACCAAGATACAAAAGACTCTCCAAGAGAAAAACAAAGTGCAATCATCCGAGCCCAACACCAGATGGCGATCTATTCATAATGTACCACTCTGCAGCCCTCTATGCCAAGAACAGATGCATACTGGTAAGTAGCATATTCCTTACTGTCTTTATCTGGACCACATTGCCTCTACCTGCAAGTTCTGTCGCACTTTTCCCCCTAAGACATTGACGGACAGAGAGGCCCGTCTCCTTCTGTGGCTACAGAAGTTGAAATCATCTGAGAATGTGGTTTCCGATGCTGAGAGTATGTCATCTGGTTTTTCAAGATCCTCTCAGAAGCGTGGGTCTGAGACTGAAGTTCCCTCTCCTTTTCTTAAAAAGAGTAAAAAGTTGGGATCTTTCAAGGATGTCTCCCCACAAGACTTGTTTCAGGGCGCGCCTACGGGACCTGGCTCTCTGGCGTCTCGACCCAAGACTATGCCCTCCTCTTCAAAAACGGGCATTGGCTCGTCGACGGGCTCGTCGACGCGTCCGTCGACGACTTCAGCGTCTACAAAGTCCGTTTTGGCAGTTTCGACGTCGACGACTACTACTTCCATGTCGACCAGCTCTGCAACGACGACGACCATCTCGTCGACGAGCAGCCAGGAGGTGAGACCCATCTCGTCCATTATTATGATCTCGTCGATCAAACCGTCGACGAAGAAATCATCGTCGACGCGCCCACCGTCGACGGTTCCTCCGTCGACGAAGAGCAAGCCATCGTCGTCGACGCCTGTTCCGACGACCGGATCTTCCTCGTCGACGACTATCCCGTCGACTATTAAATCTCCGTCGACAGTGAACCCCCCGTCGACGGCTGTTCCGCCGACAGCTACTATCTCGTCGTCGACAGCCTCATCGTTGACGGCAAAGAATGCAACCTCGTCGACGACCTCGTCGACGACCCAAAAATCTTCGTCGACCAAGACAAAGCTGTTGCTCCCTACGCCGGATTCTGCGGCGACAACGAAAAAACAACCAGGGGGTGCTAAGGCTTTAGAACTTTCGTCGACGGGCTCGTTGACGACGCACCAACCCCTACAGACTACTAACACCTTCAAAGTGGTTACTGCCTCGTCTCTCAAGACTGTACCACTAATACAGTTAAGTCCAATTAGGAGTGGATCTCCGCCTCCGGAAAAATTGTTTCAGTCTGGAGAAGAGGAATCCGGAAATGATTCTGAAATGGATCAAATTTATCAGCCAGCATCCAGTCCTTCAGAGTTACACATTAAATGTCAGGACTACAGTGACGAGGATGAGGATGCGGATAATACCGTCGAAGATGGGAATGTACTTTTTCCAATAGATAGATCACAACCACCAACTTACGAACAGTTTACGCAAATTCCTCTGTCTATGGTGAAAAACCTGCAACATATGCTGGATGACTACAATCGTAGGTTTCCACCGTCGTTGCCTCCTTCCCCAGCACCTCATGTACACCGGTCTCAGTCTCCAGCTCCTCGCCCTCCGTCTCCAGCACCTCGACCACAGTCTCCAGCACCTAGGCCTCAAGCTCCGGCGCCTGTTGCACCTACGTCTCCTTTGGGTGCTGCTCATGATACAGATAATGAGACTCAAACTCCTCATAACACTGGAGATAATGACACTGATGATGAAATGCAGGAATGGGACAATTATAGGGCACAGACACCCTCTACTCCACCGGCATCACCAAGAACTTCGCCACCAGTGGATATCGCGAGTTTCCATAACCTTATGGTTCGCGCAGCGAAGAGGTTCCACTTAACAATCGAGGCACAACAAACGGAATGCTTTTTGTATGATTTTAAGGACTTACCGCAACGGCAAACTCATACCATCCCTATCATAGACCACATATGGGAAGAGGGTCTAAAGTTAATGGAACGTCCTAATTCCATACCGGCCGTTCTACCTAGATTGGACAAAAAATATAAAGCGCCACCTACTTCTCCGGCCTGTTTGGTTTCACAACCTAAGGCAGATTCAGTTATCACTCAGGCGGCACAAAAAAGGTCTCGGAATCCAGCCATATGCCTGATATCTCCGCCTGATCAGGATGGCCGTAAATTGGACTCAATTGGAAAGAAATTTACCACGATGGCAGCGACAACGGTGAGCGCTTCCAACGCCTTAGCCATTCTAGGTCGCTATGACCGTCAAATGTGGTCCGAGATCGCTGGTCTAATCCCTCAAATGCCCGACTCCATCCGGGATGAAGCGCAGGCCATCATTCTCGAAGGAGAAAAAATTTCAGCGGAAATAATCGACTGTGCCGTCGATATATCCTCTACTGGTTTCCGACAACTTTTTTTTTTAATAAAAAAAATTCTTTATTGATAGCAAAGCCATTGACATCACCAAATGTATCATACAAGTATAGTGTACCCCCACAGTCAGTTCCAACTTCACGTAGACAGCCAATTATCAAGTCGTACACAGCCTTTGTGCCGGCATCCCGGAGGCCCGGCGGCGAGGTAATGCAGGAAAGTTATAACTGTGTCATTTAGGAGGTCATATCGCAAGCTACGTGCTGGTGTGGTGCGTCAACTGGCAATCAACTTTTGCAATCGCGATAAAACGGTCCAACAGTGATGCGAGAACAAGAAATAAACAGTTCCCGCCAAACTCCCACCCCACCCTCTAGAGTGTGTCTGTATGTTTGCTTACCCTGTCCCAACCAACAAGTCCCCGTGTGTACCTACCCTGTGTCCGTGTCCATCCCCCCAGAAAGAACAGTCCTCCCCTGGCCGCCCCCCACTATCTCAGCTCCGGGTTCTCACATCCACCCCACTTAACCATGGACATTCCCACCCCCTCCCTCTCCTGTATCGCAGTGTACAGTGTCGGAACCGAGCTCCTCTATTCTGTCATGCAGTTCTACCGCCTCTGTGGTGTCAGAGCTGTCCTCCTCTCCTTTCTGTAAATGCTCTTTGTAAAGATCCCAGAAGTTCTTGGGTCTACTTCTGGGCGGGAGCAGGTCGCTGTACAGTTCTGTCTGGGTGCAGCAGTACTGTAGATCCCTCATCCATCTAGATTTTGTGGGGAGAGGACCTCGCAACCAGCAGGCCGCAACCACCCGTCTCGCCAACAGCAGCGCCATGTCTACCAGGCGACGCAGTCCCGGGGCTAGAGGCTTAGAATAACCAATAAGCGCGAGAGCGGGAGTGCGGGGCAGGGGTTCCCCCAGGATCTGATCAAGTTCCGTAAAGACCTCCCCCCAGAACGCCTGCACCCCAGGACACATCCATGCCAAGTGGAAAAAGCCTGCTACCATTGTCCGGCAGCGTTCGCATTCAGCTGTGTTACGGAGGCCATAGCGATGAAGACGTTCAGGAGTATAGTACACTCGCTGTAAATATTTGAAATGCACCAAGCGGTGCCTGCCGTTCAGGGAAATCTTACGCGTGCTGGCGCAGCAGTATCGCCACATCCCGTCATCAATGGGGGATTAGAGGTCAGCCTGCCAGGCCTCCCTGGCCTTAGACGGCTGCAGTCGCTGCTGCGTCACACCCAGCTTGTTAAGCTGCGAAATGAGCTTCGCCGACGAGGTGGATTTAAGTACATAGGTCAATTCCGGGATCTCCTCCGGTTCCTCCAGGTCTGGGCCCTGTATTTCACGGAATGCCGAGCGGAGCCTGTGATATTGGAATTTTTGTAGCAGGGTGTGGCCTGCCTCAGTGGCATTCAACTGGTCCCAGGATTTAAGTATGCCCCCCACGAACAAGTCTTCCATTTTTACTACGCCCAGAGATCGCAAGGCTGTAATCACTCCTTTTTCCCCTAGAGGGTCAAGCCAAAGGGCCCACTCCACAGGTAGCAGTGGAGAGTACAGCAAAGTACAGCTACGAGAACTCACCAAGCAGTTCCAGGCATGATTTGTCGCTTTCAGCGAGTCCATTCGGCCAACTGTGCGGTCCGTGGGCAGGCAAACAGTGGCGGGCAGAGGAAGCGGGTCAGCAAACAACCGCTCCAATATGAGGTGCGGGGTCCGAGCATCACCGTGCACCGACGAGTGTAGATGCGATGCCTGAGCGACCCTATAATAGCGTTCTAGGTCCGGTGCTCCGAGTCCCCCCATCTCGCAAGGGAGTATCAGAGTCGTCCATCGGACCCTAGGCTGCTTGCCCCCCCAAGCCAGCCGCACCATCACCGAGGTGAGCTGCCGAAAGAATGCCCTCGATAATACCACAGGCAAATTCAGGAACAGAAACCGGAAACGGGGAAGTATCACCATTTTCATTAGAGCGATTCTGCCTGAAAGGGAGAGCGGGAGCCTGATCCATTTATCTACGTCATCAACCAATTTGCTATAAGCCACCCCGTAGTTGTCTCTGACTAGGATCTCAGGGTCCGTATGCAGGCGAATGCCCAGGTAGCGAACAGAGTCGGTGGACCACTGCAATGGGTACTCCATAGCAAACGGTCGTGTCACTGGGGTGAGCGGGAACGCGATCGATTTATCCCAGTTCACCTTCAGGCCCGACAGTGAGCCGAAGCGGACCACCTCGCGTAACACCGCGGCCAAGTTGACTTCCGGGTCTCGAACGTAAAGTAACGTATCATCTGCATAAGTCGATATCCCTATTTTATAGGTGGGGAAGCTAATACCCTCCAGGCTGTGGTACTCTCGTATGGCACACGCCAAGGGTTCCGCCACCAGTGCATAGAGCAACGGCGACAGGGGGCAGCCCTGCCGCGTGCCTCTCCCAATGTATATCGGCTCCGTCACCCTATCTCCCAGACGCAGCCTGGCAGAGGGTCGATGGTAAAGCGCCCCAATCTGCTGCAGGAACGGCTCGCCTAGACCCAGTTTCCGCAGCACACGAACCATGAAGGGCCACTCCACCGAGTCGAACGCCTTTTCCATGTCAAGGAAGATTGCCAGCGCGCTGTTCTCCTGCTTGACATGTTGCATCGCACCTAGTACCGTGCGTATGTTGTAGGTTAAATTCCTGCACGGGACAAATCCGGATTGCTCCGGAGCGACCAGACCAGGGACCAGTAAGGCTAGTCGAGTGGCAAGGACCTTAGCATAAATCTTGGCATCAACATTGAGCAGGCTGAGCGGCCTATACGAGCCGCAAAAATCAGGCGGTTTCCCCGGTTTGGGTATAGTAATGAGCAGCGCCTCACGCTTAGTAGTCGGCATTTCACTGTTCTCACAGATGGCATTAAATAGGGCGACCAAGTGCGGCAGCAGCAAGTCCTTAAAGGCCTTATAGAAACCAACCGTGAGGCCATCCGAGCCCGGCGCGCCTCCCGAACGCATACCCGCCAGCGCTTCTAGAATTTCATCCTGGTGGAAGGGGGCCATCAAGAATTCTCTATCCGAGTTCTTGAGGAACGGCATAGCTATATGATCTAAGTAGTCTTCCATCTCTTTCTCCACTCCCTACGTTTTGGACTGGTATAAATCTGCGTAGTATCTCCTGAAGGTTTCTAGTATCTGCTCCTCATCCGTAACTGTCACCCTCCGGAGTCCTCAGCTCCTCAACGACCAGAGGGCGTCTAGTGCTGCGGACCATGCGTGCTAGCAGCGCGCCAGGTCTTTCCCCCTCCCCGTACTGTCTAGCCGTGGCATACTTGCCCATATAGAGGACCTCCCTGTCCGCCAGCGCCTGAAACTCTGACAGAAGTTGGGTGATCTCCTGACTCTCCGAGTCGCCGCCTAGTTGCAGTCGCCGAGCCTCAAGCTCCGCCATCCTGTTCTCCAGGGTAGTGAGATCCTGCCGAATGGATCGTAACACACTCGAATGTTTCGACATCACCACCCCCCTGATGTAGACCTTAAAGGCCTCCCAGACCGTAAAGAAGTCGTCCACTGTTCCTATGTTTGTCGCGAAGTACTGTTCTATGTCTTCAGCAAGCTCCCCCCTGAATGCCTCATCTAGCAACGCAAAAGGCGGGAACCTCCACGTAAAGGCCGGGATCCCCTTCCTGGCAGTCGTGAGGCGGAGAAGAATAGGGGAGTAGTCCGAAAGTGTGCGTGGGAGGACTGCGCATGCGCTGATGTTGCCAAGTACCTGGGGGGGCGCCAACCAGTAGTCTATCCTAGTATGTACATCGTGGAATGCTGAGTAATGTGTAAAACCACCCTTCGTTGGATGTCTCTCCCTCCAAACATCTATCAAGTCAGATTTGATCATTTCAGCTGCCATGTAAGAGGCCGAGGCCACAGGGCGCCGGATAGTGCCCGCAGAGCGGTCGAGAGATGGGTCGAACACAAAGTTAAAGTCCCCGCCCCACAACATCCATGGCTGTGCATATGTTCTAGCAAGAGCGGACAGAGTCGCGTAAAAGTCAGGGTGGTCATAATTAGGGCCATAAACATTTACTACCAACAAGTCTAGCCCCTTGCCCACACATCTCGTGAGGACAAACCTGCCTTCCGGGTCCGAGTGCACAGGAATGAGCCGCAGCTGTGACAAGGGATTGGCCCAAATTAACACCCCACGGGCATGTGTAGTGAACCCCGCTGCAACTATGTTCCCGGCTAGACCCCTGGATTGTAGAATTCTGCTGGAGAGTGGCAAGTGTGTCTCCTGCAACAGGGCAATGTCTACATGATGTCTACTGAGATAGTTAAGGACCTTCCTTACTTTACGGAAGTCGTTCAGGCCCCGCACATTCCATGTCATTAGGTTCAGCTCACTCGGGGCACGTGCATTCAAATTCAGCGCAACATTAGCCATAACCAGGGTTCGTTAATGCATAATCATAGAGGATAAGCAAATCGGGACACAGCAGATCACATAATCTCAAAGCCGCCAGCCGGCGCTTCTGAACAGGCACAGCACTACACCACATTTCACACTCCGCGCAATCGAACCCCACAAACAACCCCAAGCAACCGTATCCCCCAACAGTCCAAATTCTAGTTCCCACCCCTAGGACATCAACCCACCCACAGCCGACCTCCCCCAACCTGGTCTGACAGGCCCCAAGAACCCCCCCCATGTACCCTCAACAAGTGTAGTGTTTAATAGTCCAACACTAACCCCTCAGAGAGTAAGACAACCAAAGGCACCGGGGCAGAGCGCGCCAATATAGCACACCACTAACTGTTCCGAAAGAATGTCTGTACAGCGCCCCCTTTCCAGCCCCACTCGTATGTCAGTGCCCTACGCATATCAAGGGGTATAGCCCCTTCCCACCCAGACTGGCCCCCCCAAAGCTTGCCTCGTTTGTCCAGGGTACTCTCTTCTGTTGCGTCTATCGCCTTAGCAGCAGTGCACGAGGCCATGATTCAATCAATGTTACCATCCCCAAACAAGAAGGCAAACGTATGCCCCCCGCCTCTGCAAACCTGAAGTCTTCGTGTCATTAGGGCCCGTGGACTACCTGCAGTGAAGAGTGCCAGCCCTCCCCATAGCCGCCCCTAGTCCTGTTCTTCCAGGTTCGATGTCGAGCCGGCTTCGTCGTCTTGGCCGCGTCGGGCCTCCTTCCGTTCCCGCGTCAAGTCTTGAGGGACTTATGGAGTTCTTTGGGGTCTGTGAAATAATACGACCTTCCACCGGTATTGATCCGGAGTTTGGCGGGATACAGCATCTCATAGTCCAGACCCAGAGTACGGAGCTGTTTCTTATATGGCGCAAACTGTCGCCTTTCTTCCTGCACCCTGGCTGTAAAGTCCGGATAGAGGGATATATCCATACCCTCATGTTGTAGTTTGCCTTTCTCCCTCGCCACTCTTAAAGCAGTGTCCCTGTCGCGATAGTTAAGCAGTTTCGCGATAATGGGGCGAGGTGGTGCGCCAGGTTGAGGCTGTGGGCCCAACGTGCGGTGCGCGCGTTCCACAATGAACATGGGGGAAAAGACCTCCTCACCCAGTAGCAGTTTCAACAGTTTTTCCACATATAACTCCATCTTCCCCGTTTGTGTGGATTCCGCCACTCCTGTGATACGGAGGTTGGATCTGCGTGATCGCGCCTCCAAGTCCTCTGTTTTGTCTCTGATAACATTCAGGAGTCTATCAAACTGCTTTCGGTCTTTGTCCCACTCCGTTTGGGCTTCCTCCGCTACAGTGAGTCGGCGCTCCGCCATGTCTAGGCGCTCCGCATGCTTGTCCATGCGCTCCGCCATTCGATCCATGCGGTAGGACAGAGCGTCTATCTTGGTGCCCACCGCTGCAATGCTATCCTGAATTCCCTTCTCCATTGCGGCCAACATGTCCCGGATCTCCGTGGGTGCCGGGGCCGACGCCGCAGCTCCCTTCGGCGATGTGTCCGGCGCCGCTACCTCCGACCCTTTCAGCCAGCGCCGTTCAAAGGAGATCTTCCCCTGAGTTGCGTCGTTCTTCCCCATCGTAGTCTCCAACGTGTGACAGTACAGAACCAGGGGGCAGACCGATCAAGTAGTGACAGGGTCTTCGCTGGCAGTCGATATACTGCTACCAGTGTTCGAGTGACCGATGCGCCCAAGATGGCGTCTGTGCTGGCGGATAGAACCCTTCCGTTCACCTGTGCAAGTCTCAAAGCCTCCCAGCTCAGAAGGTGGCCAGATCCACAATGCCAGCCCCGGTCAACCTAGCCCCTAAAAGGATAGGAGCGGTCGGTGGGGCAGTACGTCGCTGCAGGGAAACGATCAGACTGTGGCTCCGAGCTAATGGCCACCCCACCTCGTGACGCAGGGCTCCGGTGTTGTATGCTCCACCACTCCGCCGAGCCTCCAGGCCCTTCTCTCATGGGGTCCTCGCCAATTAGTAAGCAGGGGACGACTTGATCAGTAACCAGACCCAACTGTGAGACAGTTCGCACGCAGCCCGACAACTGCCCGTGCTGAGGCCGCACGTCTGGTGACGTCGCCCGGCTTCTATTCCAGGATAGTGCGCTGCTTTCGGCCTAGTTCTCCACTGCCGCGCCGCCTGGAACAAGACCCCGGAATGGTCGGGAAAGCTCGCCCTTACACGGCCAAAAAGTTCCTCAAGTGCAGTCGGGGGTGCCAGCCGGTGTTCAAGAGTCCGCTACGAATTTTTCGGCACAGTTAAGGATATTTAAGCAGGATTATTCTGGGGCTTTGCGAGGAGCCGAAGGCTCAAGCGTCCGCCACCGACGCCGGCTAGCTCCGCCCCCGGTTTCCGACAACTAGCGGGTGCTGCAGTCTTGCGCCGTCAAGGCTGGCTGAAGTCAACCACCTTCCGTCCAGAAGTTCAATCCAGAGTGTTAGATTTACCTTACGACGGTGAGTCTCTGTTCGGTAAGCACGTTGATGATGCTTTGGAACTTATAAAAAAGGACACAGATACAGCAAAGTCCTTAACAACTCTTCAGTATCGGAAAAGGCCATTTCGTGGGGCACGCGGTAGTGGAGGAGGAACCTCTACTTTTCGTGGCACAGGCCAATATCGAGGATACACTTGCAACGACAACAGACAAAGAGGATCCTATCAGTCCCAAAATCGTTCATCCACCTCCAGACCTTACCAACGTAAGTCCAACTACAGAGGTGGTGCGAACACCAGCAAAAAACAGTGAGATGACGGTGCATCTTGGAGGTCGAATCTCGAAATTCTTCTGCAATTGGTCGCACATTACCAACGACCAATGGGTCTTGGACGTTGTTTCAAAAGGACACACCCTGGAATTTACGAAATTTCCCCCCGCTCGCCCGCCTTCGGGCCCACCTTCTCCCCATTTCAAGGAACTGTTGACCCAGGTGCAGCTTATGATCAGGAAAGGAGCCATAGAATTGGTACCGCAATGTCAACGCGGCAGGGGGTTTTACTCCCGTTTCTTTCTAGTGAAGAAAAAATCAGGAGAGTGGCGCCCCATCTTAGATTTGAGAGCTCTAAATAAGTTCATCGCATCAAAGACTTTTCAGATGCTTACCCTTCTTCAAATCTTGAATTTCCTCATTCCAGGAGAGTACTCTTCAACAATAGACCTTCAAGATGCATATTTCCATGTGCCTATTCATCCCAGGCACAGGAAATACCTCCGTTTTACAGTCGGCCAATTTCATTATCAATTCAAGGTCCTACCATTCGGCCTTCGATCGGCACCGAGGGTATTTACCAAAATCCTAGCCCCGGTGGCCGCCTACCTGCGTTTACAGGGCATCCAGTTTTATCCGTATCTGGACGACTGCCTGATAAAGGCCAGGACTTTCCAACTAACGCAAGAGCACACGCAAGTCTGCATATCCCTGTTCGAAACGTTAGGCCTTCAATTGCCTAAAGTCACACTTTCACCCTTCTCAACAGCGAGATTTTCTAGGAGCCGCGCTCGATTCTCGGCTAGGGCAAGTGTTCGTTTCACAGGAGCGACAAAGCCGAATGTTACAGAAAGTTCAGTTCCTGCAGTCAAGGCAGTACGTTTCTGTCCGGATGTACAAATCATTCCTCGGCATGGCTTCTTCGTGCATTCAACTGATTCCCAACTGCAGACTGCACATGAGAGTCCTTCAAGAAGAACTAGACAGCCAGTGGAAACAGGTATCGGGGTCGTTCGAAGACAAAATCCATCTTACGCCCCGCATTCAAAAAGCATTGGAGTGGTGGGCTCATCCTCCAAACATAGCAACAGGTCGCTCATTCAAGGACGAACCACCCACACTTACACTGACGACAGACGCTTCCCTGGAAGGTTGGGGGGCTCATCTCGACGGGATGTCCGTGAAGGGAAAATGGACGGCGTCTCGGCGCACTTGGCACATAAATCGCTTAGAACTACTGGCGATTTTCTTGGCCTTGAAGTCCTTTCAGAGAGTAGTGCAGGGACAGACATTGCTGGTGAGGACGGACAATACCACCAGCATGCACTACATCAACAAACCGGGCGGCACAAGATCTCTCGTGCTGTCACAACTGGCACAGGAAATATGGGATTGGGCTCTCCAACACCAAATACATCTCCAAGCTATCCATGTCCCAGGTGTGGCCAATGTGCTGGAGGACTCGCTCAGCAGAGCCCTCTCGGACAACCACGAATGGGAACTAAACCAACCAACGTTGGATTACATCTTCCGACAGTGGGGCCGACCACAGTTGGATCTCTTTGCAACTGTTCTCAACAGGAAGTGTCAACAGTTTGCGAGCCGGCATCCACACAAGGAGTCGAGCGGGAATGCCTTTTCAATAGACTGGTCGAACGACTTCATCTATGCATTCCCTCCACTGCCGCTCATTCCTCGTCTGTTACACAGAATGAGATTCCAACCATGTCGGATAATCCTGATCGCACCCAAATGGCCGAGACGTCCTTGGTTCTCAGATCTTCTTCTGTTCTCTCTGAGACACCCGATACAATTGCACCCTCTGCCACATCTTCTCACAATGCAACAAGGTCAAATATGCCATCCGGATCCAGCATACCTACAACTTCATGCCTGGAACCTGAGTACAATGAATTTGCACACTTGAATATCGACAAAGATTGTAGGGCAGTGCTAGCAAGTGCTCGCGCCCAGTCTACCATCAAAACTTACCAGTTGAAGTGGAAGCGTTTCTGTGCTTGGTGCTCCACTAGAACACTAGATCCCATGTGTGCTCAGCCAGAACAAATCTTGCCGTTCTTTTTGTCACTAGCAAAATCAGGACTATCACACTCCACTCTAAAGGTTTTTCTAGCTGCAATCTCTCGTTTTCGCCATGACGGCGTAACATCTTTGTACTCCTCCAGGATAATAAGACAATTCTTCAAGGGCCTTTTTCGGATGTTCCCACCAATCCGTCGGCCCCCACCTTCTTGGCGACTCAACCTAGTTTTGTCTCAGCTGCTTTTGCCTCCATTCGAGCCCATCCATTCTTCCAATCTAAAATTCCTCACTTGGAAAGTGGCTCTGTTGCTTGCTCTGACCTCATCCAGGTGCGTCAGCGACATTCAAGCCTTTACTATACAGCCACCGTTTCTACAATTCTCTAACGAGGCTGTTACCTTGAGAACAAATCCCAGTTTTATTCCTAAGGTTCCCAGGGACTTCCATCTCAATGAACCTATTGTCCTTGAGACTTTCTTCCCTGCACCTCAATCTGCAGCGGAACGCTCTTTGCACACTCTGGATGTGAAACGCTGCCTTAAATTTTACATTCAACGCACAGCTACATTTAGAAAGACTGATCAATTATTTGTAGCATATGGCCCAGTGTGCAAAGGACAACCTGTAACTAAACAGACTATCACCAGATGGATATCGTCTGCCATATCCTACTGTCATCAACGGGCTGGCAAGCCCCTTCCTGCTCCGGCTCGAGCTCATTCCACGAGAGCTGTGTCAACTTCTGCTGCCCTCTTTGCGGGGGGACCTCTGAGACACATCTGCAGAGCTGCTACTTGGTCTAGCAGCCATACTTTTACGAAGCACTACTGCCTGCAATCAACAGATGCCGCGGATGCGGCAGTAGGTCAAGCGGTGCTGCGGAATCTTTTCCGATAAAGGTGAGCCTCTGTTGCTACCCGCCTCCAGTCATAAAGGTTTTGTCATGTTTTGGTTCTTTATTGCTTATTAAGTGATATGTTTTGCCAAGACTTACTTTGTATATTCCTTTCTGACTAATGTATGATTTACTGCTTTCTATTCTTATTCAAGCATGTGAATCTATGAAAGACACCCCTAATACTGGAGAAGAACAAAAGTTACTTACCTGTAAACTGTGGTTCTCCAGTATTGGTGTCTTTCATAGATTCACATGCGACCGTCCCTTCCTCCCCTCAGAGGCTCTCTTCTCCTCAAACATTTCTACTTACTTGTGCTACGAAAATCTGAGGACTTGGGCTTCTGAGGAGAAGGTTCTAGAGGAGGCTCCAGCCTGATTGGCTGGAATGTGGACCAACACATAATGACACTAATATGTTACTAAAGTGAATTCTCCCTTGGGCTTTTCAATGGGCCTATTCTGTTCTATGGTACTTTTTCAGGTTTACATTTCTATTGCATTATATGTATGTATTTTTTATTTGATATTTCTCATGTATACATGCATATATATTACTGCTATTTATGTACCGTGGGACTCCCACTTCGACGACGGGGAATATTCAAGCATGTGAATCTATGAAAGACACCAATACTGGAGAACCACAGTTTACAGGTAAGTAACTTTTGTTCGTCAGGAGCCTCAGTCCCTCAGATTTTCTACCGCACGTTGTGCTAAGGGAGTCTCCACCTGAGTTCCCCTCAGGTTTCTTTCTTCAATCTTATCTCTTCACAATTTTGGATTACTTTAATGAAAAAGTAGATATGGCTGATCATCAGAAGAAAGGTCTCTTCAGAGCATGTAGTTCTTGTGGTAAAAAGAGGTTACATGTTGAAGGCCAGCACAAGACCTGCTTATATTGTCTGTATCCAGACCATTCACCAAAGGATTGCAAAATTTGTAGAACATTTTCTACAAAAACGCTTTAAAGACCGAGAAGGACGTCTTTTACTCTGGCTTAACAGGCTCATGGACAGAGACAATTTGGAATCTTCAGAAGAAGGTGAGAATTCTTCAGTTTCCTCTAAACTGTCTTTAAAAAGGCCAAGGGTGGCTTCCCCTAGCCCTCCAGACGCTCCTCCAAAGAAGGCTACTAAAATGTCTTCAGAGGCCCAGTCATCAACATCTGACAAGGAGGTTCATACCTTCAAAAAACCTGCTCCGTCGTCGACGACGACCTCGTCAACGCCATCATCGGTGCAAAAGAAGGCTGTCTCCCGTCTACGTCTCGATGACGACGGTATCGATGACGACTGCATCCTCGACGTTCACTTAATCGACGACTACACCATCATCGGCGGGTACGCTCTTGTCGTCTATTATTATTATTAAAAAATCGTCGTTGACGCCCAAGATCTCGTCGACGACATCAGTGACGACGTCAGTGTCTACGTCTAAGCCAGCGCCGTCGACGTTTTTATCGTCGACGAGAACATCATCGTCGACGAGTGCGCCGTCGACTAAGGTACCGACTAAGAAGGCACCGTCGACTGATGTCGGCGAAGGCATCGTCGATGAAAGAGACGATGACTAAGAACATACCGTCGACAGCCACTCCGTCGACGAAGACGTCGTCGACGACTCAGTGGAAACAGTCGCCGACGATTCTCCCGTCGACGAGAAAGTTCCAAGAGCTACATTCTGTGGACAATATGTCATCCACGATCCTGCCGTCGACGAGCCCTTCATTGACGATTGAAGCCGAGTCACAACCCGCTTCTCTAAGGGTGAAGATCTCAAAAACGGCAGTCATACCGGAATTGACGTCCCCAAGCCGAAGGTTTACCTCCAGCTTGTCTCCTGCAAGATGAGGAGTCGGATGAGGAGGATATAATGCAGGCTCACAGCCCATTTGATCTGGTGGTCAAATGCCAGAGCTCGGACGAGGAAATTGCCCAGGAGCATACTGTTTAGACGCAGGTTGCGCCCATGGTCTGTCTACCAGCATCTATAGTGTCTGATTTGAGGTTTCTAATACAGGACTATAAACAAAGGTTTCCAGAGTCATCAGCTCCTCCAGCAGCGGGGACTGTTCCGTCTCCACGGCCTAGACCACCATCCTTGGTGCTCCAACGGGAAAGGGAACCATTGCCAGATCCTCAATCATCTGACGATGAGGAAGAACAACCAGAAGAGGGTGAGGTCCAGGATGACCAATCTAATCATGATGACGATGATGATTACATCATTTCTTCTCCAGCATCCCCTGAGCCAGCTACTTCAGATTCTCCTCCTGTGGACATAGGTGGTTTCCACAATCTGTTGGAGAGGGCGGCAGAAAGGTTCCACATGACAATGGAGTCTCAGGAAAAAGACTGTTTCCTATATGACTTTAAGGAGCTGCTTAAGAAAACAGTGAGATCAATTCCGATAATCAATCATATATGGGAGCAGGGTGTGCAGTTGATGCAGACTCCAGCCTCAGTCTCGGCAGTTGTTCCAAGGCTAGACAAAAAATACAAGGCCCCAACATCGGCACCAACCTGCCTTACAGGACACCCCAAACCGGACTCTGTGGTGACACAGGCGGCGCAGAAAAATTCAAGGAATCCTTCCTCTCCGTTGACAGCTCCACAAGATAAGGAGGGCAGGAAACTGGAAAATATAGGAAATCGTTTTTCCTCCATGTCAGCAATGACCGTGAAAGTGGCAAATACTATTGCGCTCATAGGAAGGTATATTACGCAGTTGTGGGCAGATATTGCTCCGTATTTATCTGAACTGCCAGACGCCACAAAAGAGGAAGTTCAATCTCTTCTTCTGGAGGGTCAAACATCGGCATCTGAATTGATTGACAGTGCTATGGATGTAGCAATGACTGGATTCAGACAGCTGGCAGGGGCAGCGGTATTGCGAAGGCAGGGATGGCTCAAGGCTACCTCATTTCGACAGGAGGTGCAATCTAAAGTCTTAGACATGCCATATGATGGACAACACCTGTTTGGAGCCAAAATCGATGACGCTCTTCAAGCAATAAAAAAGGACACGGACACGGCAAGAGTGCTGGGCACGCTACAATTTTTAAAAACCAGTCCTTTCAAGGGAACGGGGGCAGAGGACAATCCTCTTACAGAATTAATTTTCAGAACAGATCCTCTTATTCTTACAACCAGGGTAAATCCCAATACCAGCAACGTCAACAACAACAAGGACGGCAGTCCTCTTATGTGAAGTCCAACTTTAGAGGCAAAAACCAACGGAAGAACACTGGCGGACACCAATGACCTATTCCTACAGCCAGTCCATCCCTCATCTCCTTCTTTGAAAATTGGAGGAAAACTGACCCATTTCCTCAACAATTGGAGAAGAATTACAACAGACCGGTGGGTCCTTCAGTTGATTCAATTTGGCCATTCCTTAGAATTCGAAAATATCCCTCCAAAAACTCCTCCTCGCCCAATGCGACACAAAAACCTGCGACTACTTCTTCAAGAAATCTCAATTATGCTCAAGAAAGGAGCAATAGAGAGTACCGTCGGCTCACCATGGCGGAGGATTTTACTCCTGCTTCTTCCTGATTCAAAAGAAGGAGAAGAAATGCAGGCCCATTCTAGACCTCAGGGCGCTGAATGCATTCTTAAAGAGGCAGTCGTTCCGCATGGTCACGATTCAGGAGATCTTGGGTCTCCTAGAGGAGGGGGATTTCATGACGTCTTTGGACCTACAAGACGCATACTTTCACGTCCCAATCCACAAAGCTCACAGAAAATTCCTGAGATTTGCAGTGGCGGGCCAGCATTTTCAATTCTGTGTCCTCCCTTTTGGCCTCAAGTCGGCGCCCCGTATCTTCACCAAGTGTCTTTCCCCAGTGGCAGCATTCCTCGGGCAGCATGGCCACCAAGTCTTCCCATATTTAGACAACTGGCTGGTGAAGGCGACATCCTTGGCAGGCGCAACCAAATCTTCCAACGCCTGTCTGAATCTCTTCAAACACTTGGGTATTACACTCAACCAAGAAAAATCCACTTTGCATCCCTCCCGGGTCATCACCTTTCTCGGAGCGACACTGAATACAGAAGATGCAAAGGCATTCCCATCTCAGGAGAGGAAACGCAAGCTTGTCTATCTGGCTGCATCCGTGGCTTCAAAGAAAACTTTGCCAGTCCGTACCTTCAAATCCCTCTTGGGAATGATGTCCTTGTGCATCCTGCTCGTACCGCACTGTCGTCTTGGAATGCGTCCGCTTCAGGAGGCTTTGTCCAGACAGTGGACGCAAAGCACAGGATCGTATTGAAGACCGCATAACGATAACAATGCAAATCACCAAGGCATTGCAGTGGTGGAGGTCAATCAAGAACCTCTCGCGGGGATTGCCGTTCCTGCTTCCAGCAGCTCCTCACGTCATTACAGCGGACTCCTCCCTGGAGGGTTGGGGAGCAGTCCTACAGGAATTAAGGATCAGTGGCAGATGGTCAGAGCCGGAAAAGCAGCTCCACATCAACCTACTGGAGCTGAGGGCCGTTTTCCTAGCCTTGCAGTCCTTCTTGCCAAGGATCAAGAACTCCCTAGTGCTCGTCAGGACCGACAACACTACGAGGATGCACTACCTGAACAAACAGGGAGGGACGCGTTCGCTAACACTCTCTCGCAAATCGCAAAAGATCTGGAATTGGCTCATTCTCCACAAGATATCGTTGAAAGCGGAGTACGTCCCAGGCAAGGAGAATGTCATCGCAGACGCGCTGAGCAGGCAGAGGACTCTGTCGCACGAATGGGAGCTGGACCAGACGTCCATCGCTCGAATCTTTTCCAAGTGGGGATCGCCGAAAATAGATCTATTTGCGACCAGGGAGAATGCCAAAACTTCGCAAGTTGGCATCCCCAGTCAGGGTCTCTCGGGAATGCATTTTCCATTGCATGGCGCAACGTCTTTGCGTACGCATTTCCGCCATTTCCAATGCTTCCCAGAGTCCTCAGAAAGATGAAAGCGGAGCCTTGCACTTTAATTCTGATAGCCCCATTCTGGCCGAGGCAACATTGGTTCACAGAACTGCATCGTCTATCGCTGAAGCTGCCGATCCATCTAAGTCAACATCCATCTCTGCTCACGATGAGCAACAAGCAGGTTCAACATCCGGATCTGAAATCTCTCAGGTTATCGGCCTGGCTCCTGAGTACAGAGAATTCAGCAGTCTAAACATTCCGCAGGATTGTAAGGATATTCTTGCCAAAGCAAGAGCGGACAGCACTAACAAGACGTATTCCCTGAAGTGGAAACGCTTTTGCATCTGGTGTGCGGGCAGGGGTCTACGTCCTTTTTCCACCTCTCCACAACAAATTTTACCCTACCTGCTACATCTGGCGCAGTCGGGCCTTGCCCACTCCTCCATAAAGGTACACCTGGCAGCGATATCAAGATTTAAAAGATCCTCGAAAGGGCCCTCTCTCTGGTCTAGTAGAATAATAAAACAATTCCTTAAAGGTCTGTATAGATCTTTCCCTCAAGTACGGATGGTCCCTCCAACATGGCATCTCAATGTGGTTCTTAACCAACTGATGAAACACCCTTTTGAACCCATTCACAGGGCGGACATAAAGTAAATATTGTGGAAGACGGCTCTCCTCCTGGCGCTTACATCAGCAAGGAGGGTCCGTGCAATGCAGGCTTTTTCCATCCAGGATCCCTTCCTGCAGTTTAAGGACGACGGGTGATTTTAAGAACCAATCCTAGGTTTATTCCTAAGGTCCGGTCGGACTTCCACTTAAATGAACCTGTGATTCTCAGATCATTCTTTCCAAATCCCAGCACTGCAGCTGAGAGATCGCTGCATTCATTGGACCTTAAAAGATGTCTAAAGTTTTATATTGATAAGACCAAGAATTTCAGAAAGCAACTCTTCATAGCCTTCAGTAGACCTAGGCAAGGTCTACTGCTTACCAAACAAGCATCTCTAGATGGATCTCTTCGGCGATTGCTTTTTGTCACGACAGAGCCGGACAGCCTTTACATTCTAAAATCAGGGCTCACTCTACAAGAGCCATGTCTACATCTATGGCACTATTTGCAGGAGTGCCAGTTATCGACATCTGCAGGGCGGCAACATGGAAGTCGCCGCATACCTTCACCAGGCACTACTGCCTTGATACAGAGCTGATGAAGGATGCAGCAGTGGGACAAGCAGTGCTACGCCATCTATTGCAGTAAGGTGAGCCTTCCTCCAACCCTCCATCCTTTTCTGGTATATTGCTTGCTACTCTGATTCAGGCACGTGAATCTATGAAAGACACCCATAATACTGGATAAGAAATGAGTTACTTACCTGTAACTGCAGTTATCCAGTATTGGTGTCTTTCATAGATTCACATGCAACCCTCCCGCCTTCCCTGGAAGGACTCACCTCTCTCTGTCTCTACCAATGTCACGCCTACTTAGCTTAGTGCGTACGAAAAGCTGAGGGACTGAGGCTCCTGACAGGAAGGTTCTAGAGGGAGGTGATAGCTGATTGGCTCTCTTCTAGAGTTTGGTCCTTTTTACAAAAGGACATAGGCTACTAAGGTGACGCCCTTAGGCCTACTTTTCTCTATATATGTCTAATAGGACATTACTTTTCTATATACCGGAGACTCCCGTCTCGATGACGGGGAATGATTCAGGCATGTGAATCTATGAAAGACACCAATACTGGATAACTGCAGTTACAGGTAAGTAACGCATTTCTTATGCTTTTGTGCCTAAGCCTGCTCTTTCCTAGTAGGGCTCTATTTGTACAGTTTACATTTGTGCTGTATTCTTTTTAGGCGTTGGAAGCCTTTGTTCTCACAGCAATTACTTCTAGAGAAGCATGGGAACTGCATACTATTTACTCTCTATCAAGAATGTTGGCTTGAGAGTTTGCCCTTTTTGTTTTGCCTAAACCTGCCACCTTTTTATTTTCCTTGGGGGATTATTATGTATGCTGACTTTATTTCCACCATCTCATTGTTTTAGGTGGAGGAGAATTTAAACATAATTGATCCAGGAGCTGCTCAAATGGTTACAGGGCTGATGGCAATATATCTGTTAGCTTCTCTGGTGCTAAGAAACATCAAAGAAGGAGTAAAACTGACAATATTCAGAACGGCTGTCCTAAACATTGAGTTCCAAGAGTTTGATCTCAAATGATTCCAGAGAAGTGATATGGGCTTCTTTAAAGATAGGGCTGGCATTTTCTTTGCTTTTTGTTGCTAGTGCCAGTTTCAGACCCCCCATTGGGGAGCCTTGTCTCCCCTACATACTTAAAACAACCATTAATTAACACACTTTTGATTAGAAGGGTACATTTACAACACGACATGGTTAGGATTTAGTCCCTTGATCCTTTTCTTCCTGTCATGGTCATGCTGTAAGAGTCTTTTACCTGAAATCAACATTAAGATCTATCTGCTAGGAACCAAATGTACTTGCATTTGGAAATACTTTTTGTATTATAATCGGATACTCTTTCTTTCTGGACTTGCCTTATCACCCACACAGGTGATAATTTGAGGAAATTGTTTGTTTGGTAACCTTTTGCTGTGAGTTCTCTTTGTGGAGCACCTTTTTCAGATCCAACATCAACACCCTAGCGAATATTTGGCTGGTACAGGAATGGTGCCAAATAATGCCAAAATGATAAATTGCTGAACATTGATGGCTGTAGATTGTTTGAAGTGAAGAATCTGTGGGGAAATAAAGTACCCATTAGACAAAATCTAGGCAAAGGTACTAGCCTATTTTTGTATTTTTCCTGAACTTTTCTTCAGATTTTCAAAGTTCTTTCCATAATCAAGACCTTAAGTTCTTAAATTTTACTCTAGTTGTAGGAAGGCTGTTGGATTTGGCAAGTTTGATTGTTTTGGCTAAAGGAGGAATTCATTTGCACTTTAAGACTTCTAAGGCTTTTTTATCAAGCTCACACTGCTCCGGTAGCTTTCCAGCTGCATGTTTTCCGTGCAGTCCTTTAGGTGACCCTTCATGCTTTCTTAAGTATTATGCAGTGGACTTCAGGTTTAGTGCAGAAGCTTAGTTTTATCTAGTCATGTTGCAGAGTATCAAATGTAAGTACACCAAGTACAGGTTGTTCACTGAGAATTTTCTACTTTTATTCTTCAGTCAATCCTTACTCGACTTGAGTCGAATTCACAGATTTAAAAAAATGTTTGGGGGTATGGACAAAGAGGAAAAAAACCTTTTTAGTGTTGCGAAGCAAGCAGTTTGTAAGGTGGCAGTCTGGATTTTTTCCTATATAATTAGATCTATGAAAGAATGCTCTGGTTTCCTTCCATACAGAGTTAAAACTATAGAGTCAGGTACAGTGTGCCCTATAAGGCTAGATGTTACTACCCCATAGCAGGGGTGTCCATCTGTGGTCCTTGAAAGCCTGGGTTATTTCCAGATTTTTCACGATAACCACTGGCAGTGCAAGTGATTTTTATTTAGTTTCATTCTAGGTTAGTTTATTTTGTAATTATTCTGAAAATGTGGCATGGATGCAATTTTCTTTTTCTGTGTTGACACTTCGTCTGAAGAAAACTTAAACAAATTCTTAGAAAAAACAATTGAAAATGGTGATTCTTCCAATAACCATGGAAGTTATCCAGTTTGGGGTTCTTTCAATGCACTCCAGAATTTGCATGGGAGCTCAAATAATGGGAAACATCCAGAACAAGGAGGCAAGAGCCACGAGTTCCGGAAGCATGCAACCTGAACAATGACTTGCCTGAACAATGACTTTGCCTTAAACACGCATGTGCGTGGTTAAGGCAAAGTCAGTCTAGTGTTCTGGATGGGCTGGGAGAGAAAGCGTCGGAAAGCGAACAGGACAGGTAAGAGGGGTTTGAAGTAGTTTTTAGGGGGTGGTCCGATGTTCAGGGTAGTGTTTAGGATGTTGGTGGGTGTATTAAGGGCTCGGGCGTGGTTTGGTAACATTAGCCACAGATAGCCATTTACCATGCATATCTTTACCACGAAAATTTGTGGTAAAGGAATGCGTGGTAAAGCAAATCGTGGCTAAGATGTGGTCGTTGTAGAGACCGCGAAGCAAAGGTAGGTGTTGTTGAGGGACTCGTTCAGACAGACAACCAAATATTAGTAAAGATTCATGATGGAGAGTATGCATTACATTTGAAGGTCCTGCCTCATATTTGGGCCAGTGTCTACACAAAAGACACAACCTGGGTTTGCCGCCTACAAGAAGAGTTATACACTCAATTACAGTAATATGTTCGAATGTTTCAAAACTTTGTGTAGTGTTTTCTGTGCAAATGCGAGTGCAATCCTTCCTCAGGCCTATTCTAGACTCAAGGGTGGGAAAAACTTCCCGAGCCTCACTGGGGTGAACGTGTTTCAGAGCTTGCTGCCTCTTTTTGATGGTGGTGATGTGCTTGCTAGGCATGATGGCGTCCTGCATTGCTATAGTTCCTCGTGCAAGAGAACATGTGTCCCTTAAAGCAGTGCCTAGCGGCAGAGAGGTCTGAAGCAGAAGGTCTGTTTTAAGATTTAGTGTTGATTTGGGTCTGTACACATTGCTTTATGCAATGGTGGAACACAAACAACCTGTTAATTAGACTGCCTTTTATAGACCCAGTTCCGCTGGAGACCACTACTGTGGATGCCTCGGTTTCCCGATAGGGAGCTTACCTACAAGATCATACAATACGAGGCTTGTAGACGCCCACTCAGCAGGGTCTTCACATCAACCTCCTGTAGTCTCGAGCTATCAAGCTTGCTCTTTAAACTTTCCTTCTACTCATTCACAAGAAAGTTGTGCAAATCTTTATGGACCACACCACATGTTTCGCCTAGAAAAGCAGGGGCCATGCACTCACCTCAGCTGTCTGCTTTAGTTCAGAGCATCTGCCAGTTGACAATACATCGCAAGGTGCATCTGGTCATCCAATACATTCCTGGTCGGGACAACAACTTGGCAGACCTGCCAGAAGGATGCATCAACAAGCCCATGAGTGTGAACTCCACCCCAGACCCTACTCCCTTACTTCCGGTAGTGGGGCATTCCTCAGATCTGTTCGCCACTGCCGAAAATGCAAAACTATGGGGATCATGCCCATGCATCTTGCATACAGTAGTTGGAGTCACCACACCTTGTGACTCAAAGATTTCTTCGAACAAGAACCAGTTGTACACGTCGGAACCCAACACTAGATGACCGAGTATGCACATCTTGTGAACCGCAGCGCTACATTCCACGAACAGATGCTTACAGGGTAAGTAATGTTTTCTTTATTGTTCAATTGATCAGGGCTGAGGTTTTTAGAAAGAAAATGTGTGTAGCATTTTGTGTCCCTTATTGGAAGTTCTCTCTAAGCAGGATACATTTAATGGTAATAGGCTCAGGCATCCAAATCTGCTATGCTTTTATAGTGTGCCTTCTGATTTAAAACGTCTTCTGATAAATTCAGATTGCCCCAGTATTGGAACTTTCATAGATTCCCATAGCTTGTATCATTCCCCGTCGTCGGAATGGGAGCCTCTGTAAATAAAAAGTAGGTATAAAAGAGAAAGAAAGGCCTAGGCCTCATCTCATTTTGTAGCATATCCACCTCTTTTTGTAAAAGAGACCAAAAAACTGCAACAACCAATCAGATTAGCCTCACCCCATAGAACCCTCCTGAGAGTACCTCAGAGCCTCAGAATTTCTACCGCACGTTGTGCTTAGGGAGTCTCCACTGAGCTCTGCTCAGAATTCTCAACAATTCCTGGATTTCTACTATACTCTCTTCAGAATGTCTGATAAAGAAAAGAAAGCTTTATTTAAGGCCTGTGCTACTTGCTCTAAAAAAAGACTATGTTGAAGACCAGCAGAAGGATTGTATTTATTGTTTGTACCCAATCACAAGGCCACGGATTGTAAGATCTGCAGGACCTTTTCTACTAAGACCCTGAGAGACTGGGAATGACGACTTTTGACCTGGTTACAGAAGATAAAGTCACGGAAAGAAGTAATTTCAAGTGACAGTGAAGATTCCTCCTCCGCAACATCTTCAAGGAGGTCTAAGAAGAGGGATAGGACTTCCCCTTCCACTTCAACTGAGCCTCCTGCTAAGGCCTCTCCAAAGACCTCTGATATGTCTAGCAGGCCCAGTCCCATGAAATCTCCTCACTGAGGTGTAAAGGAGAGGGAGGGACTTGTTCCTGAGGTACTTCCATCTCAGAAGGTGATTCTTGGACCTTCTATTGCCTCTCCACCAACTGAAAAGGCTAAACTTTTCAAGAAACCTGCGTCTGTACCTCAGGAGGAAAAATTGGAGAAGAAAATCCGCTCGGCGACGACGGTAATTCCAGGTACTTCGACGACGACAACTAAAAGCCACCAGACGTCGACTTCGGCTCCGTCAACGGTCCTGTCGTCGCGAGCTTCGCCGTCGACAGCTTCGACAACGACTTTGTCGACAGTCGCGTCGACTATGCTTACAACCTCGACGCCAATCATGCTGACTGTGATGCCGATGATGATGATGATGACGGCGCCGCTGATGGTGCTGACGTCGAGCTCTCAGACGGTTCCGTCGACGATCACTCCACCATCGACGATGATCCTTCCACCGACTACGATACATTCTTCAATGATGATTCCTTTGACGACGACTCTGTCGACGGTGCAAAAGGTCAAAATCTCTATTAAAAGACGCTAAATAACACTGGAGATGACATCACCGCCGAGGGTAACACCAGTACCTCCTGCATTACTTCCGGACGAGGAATACTCAGATGAGGATGATAGTCCCTATGGAGATAGTACAGCCCTTCTCAGCTCCAGGAGAAATACCAGGACTCGGATTCTGATGATTATTACTTGGAACAATGGCAACTTCCTCCTCTGGATCGGCCTCAAGAACAGTCAGATCAAGGCATGGTGACCATGCCTTCTTCCCTTATAAGTGACTTGCAGTTTATGTTGGAGGATTATAAAAGGAGATTTCCATCTCAAGCCTCTGAGTCCATTCAACCACCTTCACTGCCACCACCACCCTTACCACCGCCACCTCCATCTTCGTCTGTGGCTCAGCCGCCAGAACCTGAACCTTTGCAGGAACTACGGGATCTCATCTCAGGGCGGGATGATGATGATTTCTCAGGTGATTAAGAGAATATTGAATGTCCCTAATCCGGATAGAGAATGGGACTATTATATAATTCAAGATCCTGTTTCGTCTTTACCAGATCCTGTGGATTCACCTCCAGCAGACATTGGGGGTTTCCATACTCTTATGGAGAGCGCACTTCAAAGAGATTTGGCCTTCCAATTCCGGTAGTTCAATCTGACTGTTTTCTATATGATTTTAAAGAGCCTCATAGAAAATCCATCCATTCTATCCCTATCATAGAGCACATATGGAGTGAAGATACTTAATTCATGCAATCTCCAGCTACCATTATCCTGGTTCTACCGCGACCGGAGCTCCTGATGAGCCCTGCTTGCCTGGTTGGCCAACCGGAGCCAGACTCCGTTATCTCTCAGGCGGCTCGGAGAAAATCGAAGAATCCATCTGCACCGCTTACCACACCACCTGACAAGGAGGGCAGACGACTGGACAATGTGGGCAAGAGGTTTTCCTCCATGTCTAGCCTCTTGGTTCGAGCCTCCAATGCACTAGCAATTTTGGGCCGAAATGATCGCCAAATGTGGTGCGATTTGTGGACCAACTGCCGGACAGTTCCAAGGCTGATGCGAGGAAGATCCTTTAGGAGTGGGAACCAACTTCCTCAGAAATGATCGATTGTGCGATGGACATTGCCACAACTGCTTTTCGCGCTTTGGCAGGCTTGGCTGACTTAAGGCGTCAAGGCTGGCTTCGGGCTACCTGGTTTCGCCCAGAGGTGCAAAATAAGATTTTGGATTTACCATTCGCTGGAGACATGCTTTTTGGTAAGCATATAGATTATGCTCTACAAAACATCAAGAAGGAGGCGGAAACAGCAAGGTCCTTGGGCACTTTACAGTATCGCAAGGTACCTTTCAGAGGGGCTAGAGGGAAAGGTTTCTCTTCCTACAGAGGAGGTTATCAACAATGCTACTCCTCCTTTTACCACTCTTCAAAATCATACAAGTCTCAATACTCGCAGCGCCAAGGCCAATCGGCGTCTTTCTCTCGTCAGCCTTCAAGGGGTCGACAGGGGCGTCAGGGGAGAGATTCTTCCAAACGCCAATAGCGGCCTCTTGGCTCTGTCTACTGCTCCTCCACCCCTGGTAACATCAATGTCTACGCAGCTGGAAGATCATAACATCAGATCGGTGTGTCCTCAATATCATTCGGTTTAGCCACACATTGGAGTTTCAACACCTCCTACCTTCCAGATCCCCTCGCGCCACTGAATCAAAACATCTATATCTTCTACGTATCGAAGCTCATCAACTGCTCATCAAGGGAGCGATAGAGCCTGTACCTCTATCTCAACGAGGAGATGGGTTCTATTCCAGGTTTTTCCTGGTTCACAAGATGGAGGAGAAATGGTGCCCAATTTTAGACCTGAGGGAGCTCAACACCTATCTCATAAAATTATCGTTCCGGATGGTATCCTTTCACAATATTTTGCGCCTTCTCAATCCAGTAGATTTCATGGCAACTCTGGATCTTGAAGACGCATACTTTGACTTCTCGATCCACCCAGCTCACAGACTATTTTTACGTTTCGCAGTAGCCAAGAGCCATTTTCAATTCAATGTGCTGCCTTTCGGGCCCCGATCCGCTCCACAGATATTCACGAAAGTGTTGGCCCCGGTGTCAGCGTTTCTCAGAAGACCGTCTCTACAGGTTTTTCCATACCTAGACGATTGGTTGATAACATTTCCATCTTCTCATGCAACTACAAGAGCAGTCAAAAGTTGCATTTGACTTTTCAATCATCTGGGTCTTCAACTCTGGGACAAATCGGTTCTTCTCCCATCCAGGTCGGCCAGATTCCTAGGGTCCATTCTGGATACAAGATGCTGCAAGGCTTTCCCATTGGAGGAAAGACAAAAAAAGGCTTATTCTCTCTGCTCGTCAATTGCAAAGAAGACTATCTCTATTGGTCCGGCTATACAAGTCGCTCCTAGGATAGATTTCATCCTGCATACCCTTAATTCTGCATTGCAGAATGCGCATGCGCCAGTTACAGGAACATCTAGACAGGCAATGGCACCAGGTGGAGGGCACGTTCGACAAAATAATGGTCACACCTCATGATGGAAGCAGCTAATTGGTGGACGATCAAAGACAATATCTCAAAGGGTCTCACTTTCAAGATTGCTCCATCTCCCTTGGTTCTGACCACGGATGCCTCGCTGAAAAGCTGGGGAGCTGTTTTGCAAGACCTACAAGTGAGCGGTCATTGGATGCCCGAGCAGCGTACTCTCCACATCAATCTTCTGGAGCTCAAGGCAATACGTTTGGCTTTGCAGGCTTTCCTTCTGAGTATTCGGAATTCCACGGTACTGGTTCGTACGAACAACACGACGGCCATGCATTACGTAAACAAACCAGGCGGAACAAGATCGCAAGTTCATTCAAGGGAGGCCCAAGAGATATGGGAATGGGCAATTCCCCACTGAATTTTTCTCTCAAGCAGAACATCTCCCAGGTACTTTCAACAGGACAGAGGATACATTGAGGAGTCTGAAATCAGTCTGTCACAGGGACTGGATCAGGACACTCTGGACGGGGTCTTCGCATGTTGGGGCACTCCGTCCAGAGACCTATTCGCAGCCCCAGACAACAAGAAATGCTGGTTCTATGCAAGCAGGGATCACCATCGCGGCTCGTTGGGGAATGCTCTTTCGATAGCCTGGTAAGGCGCATTTGTTTACGCCTTTCCTCCAATTCCCCTAATTCTGAGGCTACTCAGGAAACTCAAGACCGAACCCTGCAGAATGATCTTGATCGCATCACCGTGGCCCCCGCCAATTCTGGTTCACAGAGCTTCTCCTGCTCTCTCAAGATCAGCCGATTCACCTACGGCCCATTCCATCTCTATTGACAATGTCCCATGGCCAAGTGTTGCGTCTAGACCCGAGCTCTCTCCAGTTGACAGCGTGGCTCCTGAGCACCGGGAATTCCAGAATTTAAGTATCCCTCAGGAGTGTAAAGAAATTTTATCTCTAGCCCGTGTACCAAGTACAAATAAGACCTATCGCTCGAAATGGAAACTTTTCTGCTTATGGTGCCACTGACAGAACCTCCATCCGTTCTCTTCTGCTCCTCACCAGATATTGCCTTACATTCTGTCTCTGGCTAAGTCAGGCCTGGCGCATTCCTCCATCAAGGTACACCTGGTGGCTATCTCTAGATTCAGGAGGACAGCCTCAGGTCTTTCTCTCTGGTCCGCTAGGATTGTCAAACAATTCCTGAAAGGTCTTTTCAGGGTTTTTCCTCCAGTTCGGCCTCCGCCTCCAATGTGGCAACTCAATTTAGTTCTGGCTCATCTCATGAGACCTCCATTTGAACCTATTCATAGAGTGGATCTAAAGTTTCTGTTATGGAAGGTGGCTCTCCTTTTAGCCTTGACGTCCGCTAGGAGGGTAGGGGAACTACAAGCTCTTATCATTATGAAACCCTTTGTACAGTTAAAAAAAGACACTCTAATCCTAAGAACAAATCGAAATTCATTCCAAAGGTCCCTCCGGATTTCCATTTGAATGAGCCTGTAGTTCTGAAATCTTTTTTTCCCTCGACCTACGTCGCCAGCAGAAAGGTCTCTGCATTCCTTGGATGTCCAGAGATGTCTGAAATGTTATCTTGAACACACAAAGGGTTTTAGGAAATCTTCACAACTCTTTGTTGCTTATAGTGCTTTTTAAAGGATTTCCTCTTTCAAAACAAGGGATATCACGTTGGATTTCC
Source organism: Lissotriton vulgaris (assembly GCF_964263255.1). Classification (NCBI taxonomy): domain Eukaryota; kingdom Metazoa; phylum Chordata; class Amphibia; order Caudata; family Salamandridae; genus Lissotriton; species Lissotriton vulgaris. The sequence continues at coordinate 1,297,144,722 of NC_141691.1, forward strand.
AGTGCAATTCATTATTGCCACCAAGTGGCGGGTAAGCCGCTAGAAACATATGTACAAGCTCACTCCATGAGATAAGTTTCATCTTCTGTTGCACTCTTCGCTGGAGTTCCTAGCAAAGACATTTGTAGGGCAGCTACATGGAGCAGTGCCGACACGGTTCACAAAGCGTTACTGCTTGGACTCTTCCACAAGGAATGAGGCGGCAGTTGGACAAGCAGTCCTGAAGAATCTCCTCCAATGAGCGGTGAGCTTTCCCTTCTGTCCCTCCTTCCTATTATTGTTCATTTTGTATTTGATATGTTTACTGACTACTGTTTCAATGTCTATTTGCTTCTTATAACAGTATGGATACGAAAAGTATTTCGATGCTTATGTCACAAAATGTGCTTTCATTGCTTACTACTAGCTATTCTGATACAAGCCATGGGAATCTATGAAAGTTCCAATACTGGGGCAAGAAAACCAGTTACTTACCTGTAACTTTGGTTTCCCAGTATTGGTAACTTTCATAGATTCCCATGCGCCCACCTCCTTCCCTGGGAAAGCTCAGCCTTCAGTAGAGGTGGTTACTGTTACACAACAGCTACGAAAATCTGAGGCTCTGAGGTTCTTTCAGGAGTGTTCTATGGGGTGAGGCTAATCTGATTGGTTGTTGCAGTTTTTTGGTCTCTTTTACAAAAAAGGTGGATATGCTACAAAATGAGATGAGGCCTAGGCCTTTCTTTCTCTTTTGTACCTACTGCTATGGTATTTTTTATTTACCGAGGCTCTCATTCCGACTCTGAGGAATGATGCAAGCTATGGGAATCTATGAAAGTTACTAATACTGTGGGGAAGTAGACTTACAGGTAAGTAACTTTTTATCTTCCTTATCTTACTACTACTGATGTGGTTTCATGTAATGGTTGGAACTTCATTGAAGAGCATGTCATCCTTTGCAGAAGTCCTCTGCACGCTGGAGAACAAAATGTTACTTGCATTGGTAGATTTCCAACATTAGTATCCAGGGGAGTCATATGTGAATTAGTCCCTCCTACGTTATAAATGAGGCGTTCAGTGCCAAACAAAGTTACAGTAACCACAAAGGACAAGATAAAGATGCAAATGTGTTTTGAAGAAAAACAAACTTGTTAATTTATACAGTTACTGTAGGTTAATGGCAAATTCTATATGAACATTTTTTTAATCTGTAACAATTTATGATTGAGTATATAGTTGAATGCATCAGACTTTCACTTAGTCCTTCTAGCATGAGGGGCATTTTCACTACAGTTTTGTGCATGTCTCTTGTAACACCATTATCTGAAAGAGACACGCTAGTGATAGATCCCTTACCTTAGAATATTCCCCAGGCGTCAGTCTGGATCCGGAAAGTTCTTGCTTAGCAGTACCCCTGCGCGCCAGTAGGTTGCGCCGTGAGGCTCCGCGCCCGTCACTAGCGTCGTAAGCGCCGCGATGACGTCACGGAGGCTACTTGGTCACCACCCTTGAGAGCTGACGTCCGTTTTCTTTCTTCAACGCAGATCCGGATTGAGCACGTACCTCGGTCATTTTTATTTTTTTTATTTTTAAGTTTTCAAAAACCTTTCTTGATATGCACAATGGTACAATATAGTGAAAAATGCATATCGCATTGTTAGTATAATCTCTTTGACGTATGCAATACAGTATCCTGCAGCTTCATGTATACTATCCAAACCCCCCCCCCCCTTACCCCCCCCCCCATCTACCCCTCAAATCTCAAATCAATTCTGTTCAAAGAACCTGTTACCAAAACTGTCCAACCACAGGTTGCGACCTTCAGTTATACCTTCACAGGCGTTTCGGAGCAGTACACCATGGTTGACGGCACCTTAGTCCTCTGTAACGAACCGTAATACTTATTGATTACATCTCTGCCCGTAACTCCCTACCCCCCCCCCCCCCCCCCGGAAGTATCCGATTGATGGTCTCGACCAACCCATCCCTCCACCAGCATTGTTCAGCGCTTTACTATGTTGTCACTCTCCCTTCCGGGGTGTGCCTGTGAGGTTTGGGAGCACGGCCCTGCCCCCGTCGACTCCTCCCCTCCGTCCCATCTGCCGTCTGCGCGAGTAGATACATTGTGAGTGGGCCCCAAATGTCCTTAGGGCGTTACTTAAGGGGGAAGCATGTCAGCGTAGTGGTGCATGTGATCCGGCCATGTGGACATGACGTGTATCCAGTCCTTAAATTTCGGGGCTCTGCCCCTTCCCCATCGGCATGTCACTTGGTGCTTTGCCAGCAGTAGTCCCATTGCTAGAAACTTCTTGTGTATCGTCTGAATTTCCTGAGTCAAACCCAAAAGAGCCATGATGGGGCACAGGTCTATTTGGTTGCCCAGCATGGTTGATAAACCCTGAAAAGTCTGAGCCCAATATACCCTCACCCGGGGGCAGCTCCACGCCAAATGGAAGAACCCCGCACTTTGTCGACCACATCTAGTGCATGTATCACTGTCCCGAAGACGGAACCTGTAAAGCCTAGCCGGGGTGTGGTACAGACGGTGCAGAAACTTAAAGTGAATAAGGCGTAGCCTATTATTGCTAGTCACAGCCTCAGTCTGCGCACAGCTAAGCTCCCACTGGTCGTCAGTCAGAGTAACCTGTAAATCGGCATCCCACTCCCGCCTGGCTCTTGTGTGGGTGGGAGAAGGTGGGGCGCGCGCATGGCCATACAGGAGAGATCAGGTGTGCTGGGGGTTATCCGCCTGCAACATAGCGTGTAATGGAGCTAATGTCTCCGGTTGAAGCGGGAAATCAGGGGTGACCGCCTTCACAATCTGCCAAATACGGGTGTACATGAAAACGTCCATAAACGCCGGAGCGTGGGATCCAAAAAACTGTTCCTTGGTGCTGAAGCGACCTGTCACATACAGATCCTCCCCCACCCCCCCCCCCCCCCCCCCCCACCTCTCCCCTCCCCCCCCCACCTCTCACCCCCCCCCCCCCACCTCTCCCCCCCCCCCCCCCCCACCTCTCCCCCCCCCCCCGGTGTGGGATTTAAGTGTCTCTAGCAGCTTGCGGCAAAGCCCTTCATAGGTAACTTGCAACATCAGGTTGCGCTGTAGCGATATCTTAGGTGAGTACAACATGGGTATTTCTAGCCTACTAGCTATACGTTGCCACGCCAGTATGGTGCAGTCCACAGTAGAGGGATCCCTCTCCCTTTGCTTTACAGCTGTGAGGAGGTAGCATGCCGTGGGCGTCTGGGCCATATAGCCATCCTCCACCGCCAAGTGGGCATGAACGGCGGGGGATGAAACCAGTACGTTGCGAAATACGCTTGTGTGCAGTAGTAGTACATCTCGAAATTTTTTTTTTTTTTTAATTCAAAAGATCTTTATTGATAGCAAAGCCATTGACATCACCAGCATTAACACATGTGCATGAATGAACTCCGGGATCGGCGCCAGGTTCTCAGAAACTGCTAGATGTAAGTCGTACACAGCCTTAGTGCCAGCATCCCGGAGGCCTGGCGGCGAGGTAGTATAGTAGCAGCGCAACCATGCCAATCGAGGGCTCCCAACATAGTTAGCGTATTGTAGTGGTGTGACAACTGGCAATCAACCTGTCCATATGCTAGTCAGCGATCCAACAACATGTCTACTATAAGAAATTAAACAGCGCCCAACAAACTGCCCCCCCACCCGCTCGTGTGTGTCTGTGTGTCTGCCTAACCCGTCCCGACTATACAACCACCCGAGTGTTCCTATCCCGTGTCCCCACCCCGTCCCCCCTATAAACCTGCCCCTACTCTACTATCCTTCAGCAGCCCATCTCCGGGTTCTCACAGCCACCCTCAGTCAACCAGAGGCCTCCCCATTCCCGCCTCCCCCGTGTCTCCGTGCTCAGTGCTGGCTACGATCTCTTCTACTCTATCTTGCAATTCCACCTCCTCCGCGGTGTCAGAGCCGTCCTCCTCACTCCTCTGTTTGTACTCTTTGTAAAGGTCCCAAAAGTTTTTGGGCCTGCTTCTGGGCGGAAGAAGGTCGCTATACAGTTCTGTCTGGGTGCAGCAGAACTGCAGGTCCCTCAGCCATTTAGCTTTTGTGGGGAGGGGCCCCCTCATCCAGCAGGTCGCCACCACACGCCTTGCAAGGAGCAACGCCATGTCCACTTGACGACGCAGTCCCGGGGCTAGCGGTTTCGAATAAGCGAGTAGCGCCAAAGCAGGGGCACGAGGTAAAGGTTCCCCCAGTATTCGGTCGAGTTCCGCAAAGACCTCCCCCCAGAATGCCTGCACTCCTGGGCACTGCCATGCCAAATGGTAGAAATCAGCTGTCGGAGTCCGGCAGCGTTCGCATTCGGCCGAGGCGCGAAGACCATAGCGATGGAGGCGAGCAGGGGTGTAATACACTCGTTGTAAATATTTGAAATGCACCAAGCGGTGCCGTCCGTTTAGAGATATCTTGCGAGTGCTTGTGCAGCAGTAGCGCCACATTCCATCATCTATGGGGGATTGTAGGTCTGCCTGCCAGGCCTCTCTGGCCTTCGACGGCTGCAGACGCTGCTGTGTCACACCCAGCTTGTTAAGCTGTGTAATTAGTTTCGCTGCGGAGGTGGATTTCAGTATATATGTTAGTTCCGGGATCTCCTCAGGTTCTTCCAAATCCGGGCCCAGTAGTTCACGAAAGGCCGAGCGGAGCCTGTGGTAGTGGAATTTTTGTAAGAGAGTGTGGCCTGCCCCGGCAGCTGGTAGCTGGTCCCAGGTTTTGAGTACACCTCCCTCAAACAGGTCCTCCATTTTCGCTACACCAAGAGAACTCAGCGCCTTGACTACACCCTTCTCACCGAGCGGGTCGAGCCATAGGGCCCACTCCACCGGTAACAGTGGGGAGTAAAGCAGAGTGCAGCCCCGAGAGCGCACTAGGCAATTCCAGGCGTGATTGGTCGCTTTCAGGGAGACCATCCGGCCAGTTGCGCGCGGTCTGTGGGCAGGCAGACAGTAGCAGGTAGAGGGAGCGGGTCCGCAAACAACCGCTCCAGTATAAGGTGCGGGGTCCGAGGGTCACCATGCACCCATGAGTGTAAGTGCGACGCCTGGGCGACTCTATAATACCGTTCTAGGTCCGGCGCCCCCAGTCCCCCCATTTCGCAAGGTAGAATCAAAGTCTTCCACCCAACCCTGGGCTGTTTCCCCCCCCAAGCTAATCTCACCAATACCGAGGTGAGCTGCCGAAAGAAGGTCTTAGATAAAACCACAGGTAGATTCAGGAAGAGGAACAGAAATCGGGGGAGTACCACCATTTTCATTAGCGCAATCCTACCCGAGAGGGAGAGTGGGAGACGGATCCACTTATCTACGTCATCCACTAGGTTGTTATAGGCCACTCCGTAGTTGTCTCGAACGAGGACTTCCGGGTCCGAGTGGAGTTGAATGCCTAGGTAGCGAACTGAGTCGGCGGACCAGTGCAATGGGTAGTCCATGTCGAACTGCCGTGTCGCCGGAGTGAGCGGGAACGCAATCGACTTGTCCCAGTTCACCTTCAGGCCCGATAGCGAGCCGAATCGGACCACTTCGCGGAGCACCGCAGGCAAATTAACTTCCGGTTCTCTGACGTACAACAGCGTGTCGTCAGCGTATGTTGATATCCCGATCTTATATGTAGGGAAGCTAACCCCCTCTAGGCTGTGGTACTCCCGCATGGCGCACGCCAGGGGTTCCGCCACCAGTGCGTAAAGCAACGGCGACAAAGGGCAGCCCTGTCGAGTGCCTCTGCTTATGTCAATCGGGTCCGTTACCCTGTCACCCAGGCGGAGCCTAGCGAAGGGTCGATGGTATAGCGCTCCAACCTGCTGAAGGAATTGTTCGCCCAATCCCAACTTGCGCAACACCCGAACCATGAAGGGCCATTCGACCGAGTCGAACGCCTTCTCCATGTCAAGGAATATTGCCAATGCGCTATTCTCCTGTTTAATATGTTGCATCGCGCCTAACACAGTTCTGATATTGTAGGTTAAATTCCTGCACGGGACAAACCCGGACTGTTCTGGGGCGACCAACCCAGGTACCAACAGGGCCAGGCGGGTGGCCAGAACCTTGGCATAGATTTTGGCGTCTACATTAAGTAGACTAAGGGGTCTATACGAGCCGCAGAGATCGGGGGGTTTACCGGGCTTGGGTATGGTGATGAGTAGCGCCTCCCGCATGGTGGTTGGCATTTCACCATCCTCGCAGATGGCATCGAACAGGGTGATTAAGTGTGGCAGCAGCAGATCCTTAAATGCCTTATAAAAGCCAACTGTGAGGCCGTCTGAGCCCGGCGCACTGCCCGAGCGCATGCCTGCCAGTGCCTCTAATATTTCGTCTTGGTGGAAGGGGGCCATTAAGAATTCCCTATCCGAGTCCTTGAGGAACGGCATGGCTATATGGTCTAAGTAGTTCTCCATCTCACCCTCCACTCCCTGTGTTTTAGCTCGATATAGCTCCGCATAATAACTCCTGAACGTCTGGAGTACCTGCTCCTCGTCCGTCACCGTGTCTCCCTCCGGAGTTCTCAGTTCATCTATGACCAGCGGTCGTCTGGTGCTGCGAACGATGCGTGCAAGAAGTGCCCCAGGCCTCTCACCCTCCCCATATTGTCTCGCCGTGGCGTATTCGCCCATGTACAGGACCTCTCTGTCCGCCAGTGCCTGAAACTCGGACAGGAGTTGGGACAGCGCCCCGTCCCCCGCCTCGCCGCCCAGCCGCAGCTGCTCTGCCTCAAGATCCGCCATCTTCGTTTCCAGAGTTGTTAGGCCCCTACGAATGGATCTCAGCACACTAGAATGTTTCGACATCGCCACCCCTCTGATGTATACCTTAAATGCCTCCCATACTGTAAAGAAGTCATCCACTGTGCCTATGTTTGTAGTGAAGAACTGCTCTATTTCCTCTGCCAGTTCCCCTCTGAAGGCCTCGTCGAGCAGTGCAAAAGGCGGGAACCGCCAGGTGAAAGCTGGGATCCCCCTCCTGGGTGTTGCGAGGTGGAGGAGAATAGGGGAGTGATCTGAAAGCGTGCGTGGGAGGACTGTGCATGTGCAAATGTTGTTAAGTACCAGGGGGGGTGCCAACCAGTAGTCTATCCTGGTGTGTACATCGTGAAATGCAGAATAGTGTGTAAACCCACCCGCCCTCGGATGCTTTTCCCTCCAGACATCCAGCAAGTCAGATTTGATCATCTCAGCCGCCATGTACGTGGCCGAGGCCACGGGCCTCCGGGCAGGGCCCGCAGAGCGGTCTCTTGATGGGTCAAACACAAAGTTAAAGTCCCCGCCCCACAACATCCAGGGCTGTGCATGCGTTCTTGCAATAGCTGACCGGGTCTTATAGAATTCAGGGTGGTCATAGTTAGGGCCATAGACGTTCACTATTAGTATGTCCATCCCCTTACCCACACATCTCGCCAGGACATATCTACCGTCCGGGTCTGAGTGCACCGGAATGAGCCGCAACTGTGACTTTGGATTGGCCCAAATTAACTCCCCTCGGGCATGTGTAGTGTAACCCGCCGCCACAGTGTTTCCCGACAAACCTCTGGATTTGAGCATTCTGCTGGAGAGTGGTAGGTGTGTCTCCTGCAGCAGAGCTATGTCAACGTGATGTCTGCTAAGATAGTTAAGGACTTTCCTCACTTTGCGGAAGTCGTTCAGGCCCCGCACATTCCAAGTCAGTAAATTCAGCTCATTCCGGGCGTGTGCATGCAATGTCGGTGTTGTATCAGCCATTGCTAAGTGGGTTCAGAGCATGGACCGAAAGGATGGATAGTGCAGGGCACAGTAGGACCCCCCAACTCATTGACGCCCTCCGGCGCTCGCGAACAGGGACAGCAGAACACCTCAATTCACACACTTCACAGGCAAACCCCGTCAACAACCCCAACCAAACATCCCCCCTCCCCTCCCCGAGTCTGGCTTCCACCCCAAGTACAGCAACCCACCCACAGCCGACCTCCCCCAACCTGGTCAGACAGACCCCACACTCCCCCCCCATGTATCCCCTACCGGTGTAGTGTCAAATAGTCCGACACCAACCCCTCAGTGAGAAAAAGCAACCAAAAGCTCGAGGGCAGAGCGCACCAATGCAGTACACCCCTAACTGTTCCAAGACATTGCAAGTACCGCTCCCCCTCAGCTCCATTCAAGAGTCAATGCTCAAGGCATGATGAAAAGTGTTACTCAGCACCACTCTGACTGGCTCCCCCGGCTCAGTGTACACTGCCACGAAGCACACACCCCCTTACCAGCACCATAGGGTAACCAAGTTGTCCGTCCCAAAATCGTGGATCAGGTGCCATTGCAAGGCCGGGGCGCCCATATTGTCCGGGTCCGTGATCCGACCAGTGTGTAGAGGATCAATCCCCTCTTCAGCCGCCATTTAGTCCTGTTCCTCCATAGAGACCTCCTCCTCGTCCTCCCGGCCACTCCGGTTCTCCTTCCTTTCCCGTGTCCAGGTCTTAAGGGACTTATGCAGTTCTTTCGGGTCCGTGAAGTAGTACGATTTCCCACCAGTATTGATTCGAAGTTTGGCCGGATACATCATGGCATAGTCCAGGCCTAGCGTTCTGAGCTGCTTCTTATATGGCGCGAATTGCCGCCGTTCCTCCTGCACCTTGGCGGTGAAGTCCGGGTAGAGGGAGATGTTCATGCCCTCATGTTGGAGTTTGCCCTTCTCTCTCGCCACTCTCAGAGCAGTGTCTCGGTCGCGATAGTTGAGCAGTTTCGCGATTATGGGGCGAGGTGGCAAGCCAGGCTGGGGCTGCGGGCCCAGTGTGCGGTGGGCGCGTTCCACGATGAACATGGGGGAAAAGACTTCTTCTCCCAGGAGTGTTTTCAGGAGTTTCTCCACATATAGTTCCATTTTCCCCGTTTGCGTGGATTCCGCCACGCCTGTGATACGGAGGTTGGATCTGCGAGAACGTGCCTCCAGGTCCTCTGTCTTGTCCCTGATGACTGTCAGGAGTCTGTCGAATTGCTTGCGCTCCTTGTCCCATTCCATCTGGGCTTCTTCGGCCTCAGTGAGCCGGCGCTCCGCCATGTCAAGGCGCTCCGCATGTTTGTCCACCCGCTCTGCCATACGGTCCATGCGGTACGACAGAGCGTCTATCTTGTTGCCCACCGCCGCAATACTCTCCTGAATGCCTTTCTCCATGGCTGCCAACATGTCCCGGAGCTCCGTCGGAGCCTGGGTCGGCGCTGCTGCCGCACCCTTCGGCGACTTGTCCGGTGCCGGAACCTCTGATCCTTTCAGACGGCGCCGTTCAAAGGAGATCTTCCCCTGGGTCGCATCGTTCTTCCCCATGTTATTTACGATGCGTGTCAGCACCGAGCCAAGAAGCTCGCCGCACAGGCCGATCAGGTGTCCACTCCGGTCCTCGATACCTCGGCGCCAGCAGGCAGGTATCCGATGCGTAGAAAATGGCGGCGTCAATGGCGGGCAGCACTTCCTAGTCCGCCAGTTCCGGAACGGCCCAGTGCCAGATAGGGACAGGTCCTTTTCAGCTGTCCCAGAGAATCAGTCCCTCCGCAGAATAAGGGGAGACGGCAGGGCCTCATGCGATCTGTGCAAGTGAGCCAGGTTGCTACGCCACGTGGCGCGGTGCCTCAGTTTTGGTGCTCCACCGCTCCGCTGCTTCTCCAGTCCCCTGTCCCACCGTGGCAGTGTAGGGTAGAAGGTGGAGGACTTCGCAATCCAGGGTCCGTTCCAATCGCGCCTCGGCTTGCACGGTGTACGACAGCCGCCGGAGTTATGGCCGCACGCAGAGTGACGTCGCCCGGCCTCTTCTCCAGGATAGCCCGCTGCTTTCGGCCTAGTCCGCCACAGGCGCGCCACCAGGCACAAGGTCCCGGAATGTACAGGAATTCCCGCTCTTCAGCCGGCCAAAAAGCTCTTCGATCACTGCCCGGGGTGCCAGCAGATGGTTCCTGGCAAGCTATAGCCAATTCGAGCACATCAAGGATAGTCAAGCAGGATAATTCTGGAGCTTTGCGAGGAGCCGAGGGCTCACGCGTCCGCCATCGACGCCGGCTAGCTCCGCCCCCTAGTACATCTCGAAATTAGGGACATTATACCCTCCCTGGCGGTACAGCAGCATCAAGGTAGTAAGGTTCAGCCTTGCCTGTTTCCCTCCCCAGATGAGCCTAGTAAGTTGTGAGTTAAGTGTTTTGGAAAAGAAGGGCCCGGGGTGATAAGGTATGTTAATGAGAAGGTACAATAATTTGGGGAGTATGACCATTTTAATTAAGGAGATCCTCCCAGCCATGGAGAGTGGGAGGCGCAGCCATTTAGTGATGCTGTCCGTGATTTTATCCATTGCCGTGCCATAATTAAGTCTCAAAAAATATCCCGATCTCTAGTAATCCGGATGCCCAAATATCTCACCTCCTCGTCTTCCCAAACCAGTGGATAATCCAACTGGTGGTGCAGAGTATTATCGGTGTGGGAAAATATTGCAGATTTGGACCAATTGATCTGCACTCCAGAAATGGCTCCAAATTTAGTGATCTCACGGAGTATAGGGTTTATGTTCTCTTGTGGCTTATGAATATATAGCGTCATGTCATCAGCATATAGGGAGATGAGTAGTTGTCGAGATGGGTAAATTAGCGCTCTATGATTATGATGTTGTCGTAATTTAGCGGCTAAGGGCTCGATAGCAAGGGCAAATAAAATGGAGGGACGGGGGACAGCCTTGCTGCGTACCTCTAGACACAGGGAAAGGAGTGGATTTAGCTCCATTCAGAAGCACTGAGGCCATCGGATGGGTATATAACAATTGGTCCCACAGGAGGAAGGCAGTTGGCATCCCCATACACCCGAGCGTTCCCAGCAGGTAGTCCCACTCCAGGGAGTCAAACGCTTTGGTAGCGTCTAGGAATACCGCCACCGCCGAACACTTCGGGTCAATATCCTGCAGTACCGCTGCCAAAGTGCGGAGATTGTGTGATGTGGCCCCGGTTGGGATGAAGCCTGCCTGGTCGGGTAGTGCCAGGCGTTGCATTAGCAGGTTAAGTCGAGTCGCTAAAACCTTAGCTAGTATCTTGGTGTCGCTATTTAATAAAGATAGCGGTCGATATGAATCACAACAATGTGAGGATTTCCCTGGTTTTAATAAGGACATTATGAGCGCCTCGCGCATTGTTGTGGGTAGGCTGCCCTCCTCCTGTGCTGCATAATACACTTCCTTCAGTATCGGCGCCAGCACGCTGGCATATGTTTTATAACCTGATTTAGCTGTGTGATTTCACCCTCTTGAGGCGGAAGCCGGGAGGTCCTCCTCTATTGCTTTTCTCCTGAGTTTTTAAACTATTTGCCACTCGTAACCCTGCTTGATGTAAAAAGCATTTTACTTTACTTTTACTCTGTGTCTGGCACCTCAGCTTGATTTACAAAGCATTCCACCTTGCCAGTTAACTTTTCACATCTTACCGCTGCCTGGGCCACTCTCAGCTGAGCATCAACGCTGGGAGCTCGGTCCCAGGGAGACAAAGTTTTTACGGTGGCCATATTGGGGGTGTTTAAGCGCTCTGACGCGCTCTAGCTGCCTATAAAAGGGGACGGCCTCCCTCCGCGCAGCGGACACGATCAGCAGACGCACCGGACTCATGCCAGAGTCCTGCCCGTCTGCACCCGTCAGCGCCAAAGAGGCGCCGGCGGCTGGGCAGGCCGACCAAGTCTCTACCCATCGGGTAGGTAGTTTTTCATACTCCCTACAGTCACTGATATCTGCTAAACCCCTGCCGATGCCCTGCCATCATACTTTTACCCCTGAGCGGGCTCTGGAAGCCTCTGCGTGTCAGTGCATCGGAAATCTGGGCCCTCGCAATAAGCACTCCAGGTCTGTCAATCGCATACCCCCTCAGTCGACTACAGAGAACGGGTTTCTGATTAATGTCAGATTGCTCATTAAAAACAACTTTGCCTTTAGGGATTTTGTCTCCGAGAGGAAACCTCCTTGTGTGTTTATTACGGAGACCTGGGCTACCAACCATTCTGGACCAGACCTCTTGAATGCCATTCCGGAGGGATACTCCTTGTCCAGAATGGACAGAGAGAGGCGAAGGGGGGGGGTGGAATTGGGCTTTTACATAGAACCGCTGTCAGATGCAAAACTGAGCACTTATCCTCACCCAGTGATCCCTATCAGGCCCTTTTTTACGCCCTGAACCCCTCTCCCTCTATTACCTTCGCAGGGATCCTGATCTACAGGCCTCCCGGTCCCAGGTCAGAATTCTGTCAAAACCTTCTTAAGGTTCTGGAGCCCTACTTAGACAGACCCAACTTTACCATCATGGAGGATTTTAATTTTCATCTCGAAGGATAATTCTACTAACACTGCCCTCTTGCTGAACCTACTAGCCTCATGCGACCTGTGCCAGAGAGTGGATGGCTGCACCCACACAGCCGGACACACCCTGGACGGGGTCTTCACCAACAACCCTAGAGTGCAGACAGGGACTCCCCTCCCGCTCTCCTGGTCAGATCATATGGCCATTCCCTTTGATTTTATATATTCTAATTCCATTCCAGCCCCTGCAAACCCCAGTAAGTGGGAACTTAAAAGAAACTTCAAAGGAATAAACTGTGACTCACTAGATACCCTGCTGTCCAACCACGGCCCGCTATCCATTGGGAATACACATAGTGCTGCGCTTGACTTGCACAACTCTATCCTGAAGGCTGTAGATAAACTGGCCCCTATCGAGCCACACTACTCTGCCAGAAAACGCCCTTCGGCGCCCTGGTTCTCTGACACCCTCAGGTCCCTTAGGCAGGGATGTAGAAGACAGGAAAGAGCTTGGAGACTTCATTTAGATCCTGAAAAAAAGCAAAAACATAAGATCCTACTTAAAGAATACAAATCTGCAGTGCTTGTGGAAAAGATACATTTCTTTAAGATGACCACTTCCCTTAGCTCCTCCAAGGAGTTGTTCAAAATCATTGACTCCCTGTCAGCCCTGCAATCTCCAGACCTTACTGTGGCATCTCAGGAGCTCTGCAACCAGATATCCACTTTCTTTCATGTAAAGATAACCGATATCTATTCTAGTCTAGAAGCTCTTAATCAGGAACCTGAACCCCTGGCTATCCTAGTTCCACTTTTCGCGGAAGAAGATCTCGCTGAAGTATCTTATGATACGCTCAACAACTTCCCTCCGCTTACACTAGAACAACTTAATCTGCACCTAGATAAGCTGAAGTCAGGCTCTCCCCTGGACCCTTGCCCCCTTAAGATTCTCAAGGAATGCAGAGATGTTCTTCTTCCTGCCTTCCTTGATGTAATCAAGCTCTCAATTCTGGAAGGTGCCTTTCCCACGTCCTGGAAAATGGCCATAGTTAAGCCTCTCCTTAAAAAAGCCTCATTGGACCCCGGTATCTTAAAAAACTATTGGCCTATCTCCTTGCTTCCTGCCCCCGCAAAAATGCTAGAGGCCCATCTTAACATTCATTTGAGTGCCTTCCTGGAGAGCGCCTGCCTTCTTGACCCTTCCCAACACGGTTTCCGCAGGGCGCATAGCACCGAGTCCGCTCTCACAGTGGTCACCAATAACATCCATGCTAAGGTCGGCAGTGGCCAGACTACCCTTCTGGTCGTGCTCGACCTCACAGCCGCATTTGACATCCTATCTCCCTCCATCTTAGTTAAACGTCTCAAGGAGATAGGAGTGAACGGGCCGGCGCTCAGCCTATTGAAATCTTTTCTGGATGACCATGTACAAAGGGTCAAGTTGGGCGACCTTCTCTCGCCAGTAAAACCGGTGCAGTGTGGGGTTCCTCAGGGGTCATCTCTGAGCCCCACACTCTTCAACATTTGTGACACCGCTTGCCAGACTCGTAAGATCTTTTGGGCTGGAAGTCTTATTCTATGCCGATGATACCCAGATCATGGTCTCCCTTTCACACTCTGCCGACATCACAGCCCGGAATTTCAGAAACTGCATGGAAGCAGTTGCTGGCTGGATGGTGAGGAATTTCCTCAAATTAAATGGGGAAAAACAGAGGTGTTGATCTTCGGAGGCAAGGAAGAGATATAGTCAATGGACTGGTGGCCTCCTGCCCTTGGGGGTTTGCCCTAAGCCCTCCCAGTCCGCTCGAAATCTAGGTGTCATTTTTGACAAACTCTTTCGACAAAGCGGGACGATCTCCACCTGTTGTGGAGCCCTTAGAACCTTGAGGAAATTGGTGCACTATCTTTCCCTAGAGGCCCGGAAAACTGTTACAGTAGCACTAATCTCCTCTAGGTTACATTATTGCAATGCACTCTACTTGGGTATCAATAAACAGCAGGTACAACGCCTGTAAGTGGTACAAAATGCAGCTGCTTGGTTCGTCGCTGACGCCCCCCGACTTTCATCAGCCACCCCCATTAGGAGGGATCTTCGCTGGCTCCTTATGCAGGCCAGGATAGAGTTCAAGGCTCTTTGTCTTACTCACTTGCCTTGTATGCCGGTGGATCGGAAGATCTCAAATCCTTGCTAACATCCTACACTCCAGGTAGGGTCCTTTGATCGGCCAACAAAAATCTTTTGGTGATCCGCAGAATCTACAAGGCCAGATTGGGCGGGAGGTCTTTCCACTCCCTTGTCCCCAAGATCTGGAATACCCTTCCGGCGGATATTAAAGGTCAGTCGACCTACTCTCTCTTTCGAAAAGCCCTAAAAACTTGGTTCTTCAGGGAGACCTACCTGTAATTCCTTCCCCTTTCCTCACAGCCTATTCCATTGTTAGCGCCTTGACGCCTACGGGCAATGTCGCGCTGGATAAATCCCTTTTTAATTCAATTCAATTCATAAAACCGTATGGGCAATCCATCAGACCCCGGAGCTCGCCCAGATTTCATCTGCATAGTAGCATCCGTTATTTCGTCAAGCTCTAGATCTAGGCTTAGAAACTTCCTCTGCGTGTCCCCTAGCCAGGCCAGAGCAGTATCTTCAAAGTACTCAGGCAGGTGTAAGGGGGTGCCTCTATGGTAAGAGTAGAGGTTGCTATAGAAGTCTTTGATGGCGCATAGTTGGTCAGGGAGATTTCTATGCACATCTCCGTGAATATCTTGCAACTCTGTCACGTAGTTCGAGAATCTAGGCGAGCGGACTGCAGCTGCCAAAACCTTTCCTGGGCGGTCCCCCTCACCATACACCCTCGCAATATGTTTCTCCTGACATCTGCACTCCCTATCCGCTAGGTCCCATATATTCTGTAAGTTTATCCCGAATGCTAGCTCTGACCCCATCAGCGCCAGAATCTGAGCCCAGCTGCAAAGTGGTCAAGCTGGTACACAGTGATTTTAGGATACCCCCACCTTTAGAAATGCACCAGCCCCTGGCTGTGACCTTGAAAGCTTCCCAGACAGTCATTCCCAGACAGTCATAACGCTAGGGACAGAGGCAAGATTGCAATCAAAGAAGTCCCTGTTGTCTTGTTCCAGTTCAGTCCTGAATACCGCATCCTGTAGATGCAGCTGGTTAAGGCGCCAGCCGCTATATGGGGAGGGATTGAGGGGTATGTGCAATTCAACTACCACTGGGGAATGGTCCGAGTGAGTGAGTGCGTGCTAAGTGGGTCGCTCGTCCCAGCCAATGAGCAATGCCTCTGGAGACTAATACGTAATCCAGCCTGGGTGGAGTGGAATGCCGAGAAGTGTGTTCCTTCCCTGTGTGGGATGTAAGTGCCTCCAAGAGTCAAGTAAGTAGATTTCTTCGATAATGTCGCACACAGCTCTCTGTGTAGTTGTGTGATGCGCTGGTGTGCCTCGGTATCTATTCATTCCAGGGTACATAAGTGTTGAAGTCCCCACCCCAGATAATGTAAGTGGACCCAATTTCCTGGATTTTGTCCCATAAGCGGAGGAGGGATTGTGAGTTATCTATATTAGGCCCATAATAATTAGCAATGGTGACATCCTAGGAATGAAGCCTGCCCCAGAGTAAGCAGAACCTACCCTCTTCGTCAGACAACGAGCCACCGGGAATGAAGGCGATCCCTTTCCTCACCAGTATGGTCACCCCTCGAGAATACGTAGAATATGACGCAAAACTGCGGTGCGCTGCCCATCTCGTGGCAAATTGGGAAGTCTTATCAGGGCTCAGATGTCTCTTGCAACATTGCAACTGTGACGTGGTGCCTGTCTAAATAACTTAGAATCTGCCGCTTTTTCCTAGTGTCATTTAGACCTCGTACATTCCAGGATGCGACAGTGATGTTGGTACTGCCTCGTGTATCACTAGCCATTACGCCCTATGTGGCATGCAACAAAAATCACAAAAATCAGTGTGACAACATTATCCCTGGATTGGACAAACGTCAGCGTAATCGCAAACCAACAACTGCCCCCCCCCCCCCCACACCGGCTTCCCCAACCTGCCGGGTACAGGTCCCCCCTCCCCAAATATTGTAATTGTAATTTATATTTATATAGCGCATTGGGAACCCGTCCTGGTTTTTCCCTGTGAGATAACCCATACGGAGCAACCCCAAGGTGAAAGCCAGGCATCCCGCCGCGGGGGGCCATAGTGGAGATTAAGCAAGCTATTGCCCGGAGTTGCAGAGTGTGAACCCGTGATTCGAGCAGGCACAGAAGCGAGAGAATTATCGAGTCCGTGGTCATTTTGGGCTCAAGACCCTGCCACATCGGGAATTGAACCCTGGTCCCGGGTCTGACCTCTGCTTCATGGTCTGCCTCCTCTAACCATTGAGCCACACTTCCCAACCCCATGAAACAATGTATTGACCCCATAATCGCTACTGCCGGGGGATTGCCCTCTCGGGTACAGGCTAGGGACTCGCGGCCCGCCCACTTCCCTCCATACTCTCACCCACCCGGTGCTCTACCCTCGGGCAGGCAGTCGTGGCGGGACAGAGGTAAGTCGCCGAGCCAGTTATCTCATCAAATAAAACACATAGTAATACATCACCAATGATGTAAGCTTCGTCTGATGTCCAGCAATAAGTAGAGTACCAGCTATCCATTTACGTGCAGATCATATGTCAATTAGGTTCTGGTCCAGGCGTTTGGGACTAGCGTTCTCTGTTTCAGAGTCGGTAGTATCCGAGCGGCGATGGTGTCGTAAATAACCTTCAAATAGTTGAGGATTGGTGAAGAAGTGTTGTGATCCATGATGGGTAATCTTCAGCTTCGCCGGGTACAGCATGGCGTAGGGGATCTGCTGCGTCTGTAGCTTCTTCTTGACCGTCGCAAATTTTCGTCTAGCGTCCTGCACGGCCTGCGTAAAATCTGGGAAGAAGGACAATGGACAATGTCGTGTTTTTATAGTTCACCTGGCGTTTTTCTCGGGCAAGGCGTAACACTGCATCCCTGTCGCAGTAGTTTAAAAAACGTGCTATCACAGGGGGCGGCCGGGCAGCATGGGATATATGGGCCCGTTCAACTGTCAAATGTGCCGAGAAGGCATCCCTGCCAAAAAGGTCTACTACCCATTTTTCAACGAAGTCCTCCATGCGCCCCCCGTGGCTGTTGTCTCTGCCAGACCGAGGATGCGCACGTTGTTCCGCCGGGAACGCTCCTCCAAGTCTTCATTTTTGTCTACGATTATTTTAAGCAGTTTGTCCATCTGCGAGACCTGTTTTTTGCTCATGGTGGCTCCATCCTCCAAGTCTGACCCTCTAGATTATGCCTCCTTGAGGCGCTGTTCATGTTGCCCCAGTTTAGTCACCACAGAGTCCATCCGGGCATTCATCGTATCCATCTTTACGTCGATTGATGAGAGGCTCTGCTGCATACCAAGGAGAATCACCTTTCAGTCTTCCTCAGGCGATTCCACGTTGTCTGTTTCGTCCTGTTCTTCCGTGCGCGATTTAGGGGTCTTACGCGCCTCAAATGGGATTTTGGTCTGTTTCGCTTCTGAGTGCCCCATGGCATCGACCAGTCAGCAGTATATAAGGGAGTGCTTGCGTAACACCCAGTGGTGGCGGCGTCCGTATAGTCAAAGTATGTTAATAAAGGTGAAATGTCTCTGCAGGCTTTGGGGAGCACAGGATAGCCTTTAGGTGCAGCGTTGGCAAGGGTATAATCAATAGCGCAGCAGCACAAAATGGCGCGTACACCGCTCACTCCCGCATGCAATGTAGGTACTTAATGCAAAGGCCGAGTCTCCAGGTCGCAGGCTCTATCGTGCAGAATCAAAGTAAGGCAGGCTCCAGTGCAGGTCAATGCAGTTTTCCCCAGTCTCACCTCACCGGCCGTGTGTACTGAAGCAGACTCCGGGCCCTCGAGGATCTTCGCTAGCCGCAGCTCCCTGGTGCACAAAATGGCGGCCGTTCCCTACCTTGGGGCATAAGTCTCCCGGGCAGCAATGCAGGGGAGGGGCATGTTAATTCTGCCGCAAATATAGGGGCCAAGCGGCGCTTCAAACTGGCCTCACGCTCTAGTTCTGAGTGTCTGCTCCCAGCGCCTCCAAGCTGTCAACAATGGCTCCCGGCTGCACCCCAGGGCAATTTCGACGATGTCGCACTCACCCCCGAGGCTTTCACTCGTCCCGGCTCGCTGCTGGACGGCACAGTAGCGTCCTTTCGCTCGCAGATTCAACCTCGAGGCCCGCCCACCCCCGATGTCTATTAGGTGTCCGGGTCGGCGCGTTGCTCCAGGGGCAGCAGTCCGTACCTCGCTTCTCTCGGCTGTCCGCTTTTTCCACACCCGCACCGCAAGCAATATGCACAAATGTGGTATCGCCGGAATCAGCAGGGCAAGCCGTTTCTCATATGGAATGAAATGGTGATGCAGGATAGGCATTTCGGATGTGTCCTGGCTCGGTTGGGCTGGAGCCTCACATGCGCGTGGCCATCTCGGTCTCGGTCCGGAGCCTGGGAGTTCCGCGTCCTACCGTCTATACCCGGGTCCATCGGCGACTCCTGAACAGATGCAAGAGTTTCTTGCTGCTATGGACCGCCTGTTTAGGCGTCTGGCTCCCGCCGATGCGCCTATTGGGCCCGCAGTCCTGTGTCAAGATCCTGTTGGCCCGGCGGCACTGCCTCTGGTGCCGGCCCAGAAGCAACTGGACCCAGCGCCCTCTGCTCCGGCGCCACAGGGTGCAGCACTGCTGGCTCTGGCCCCGGCGCTGGCCCTAGTTCCGCCACAGGCGCTGCACTGGGTGCTGTTTATCCGGCCCCTGCCCCGGTTCTCGTACCATTTCGTTCCGACCTGGAATCCACATTGGGATGCGGCTCCGGTTCGGCCCCGGCCAGCGCTGTTCCCGGCGCCTCTCCCAGTGCCACTGGCCCTCTCTCCTTGTCCTGCCCTTCCGCCGTGGCCGGCTCCTTCTACCCCGGAGCCGGATGAGGACTGGGACTGCTCAGAGTACCCCCTTGCGTGACAGTGTGACTCCGAGCAGGATTGGGTGGATGACCTTCAAGATGCGGGTGAACTTGATGTGTCTTCTGACCCGGGTTTGCCTCCCCTCCACCTGCTATGGAGGAGGGCGCTTCTACACTATGGTGCTGTGTCGAGCTGCGGAGGCTCTCCATCTTGACCTCCCTACAGTGGCCCTTAAGACCAACCTCCTTACAGAGGTGCTCCAGACGGTGTCTAAGTCGTCGGAACCGCTGCTCCCTTTCAATGAGAACCTTACCAAAGTCCTTTTGGGCACTTGGTTGTGGCCGGCCTCCGGGGCACCGGTGGATAAGAATGTCCCTAGGCGCCATCGCCTGGTGACCCTGCTTTCTTGACCACTCATCCCGTGCCTAAGAAGGACTCTAAGAAGCTGGACCAATATAGCAAGAGGTTGTTCTGCTTGGCCAGCTTGGGGTTGCGGTCGGTTAATACCGCCTGCTTATTGGGCCGTTACTCCCACGCAGTGTGGGATATGGTAGCAGAGATCCTGCCCCAGTGTTCTGAAGAAGTCCAGGCCATCCTTTCCCAAGCGATTAAGGAGGGCACGGATGCGGCAAAGTTTGCAATGAGGTGTGGTCTGGACATGGCTGATTCCTTGAGCAGGGCGGTTTCCACGACTGTGGCATTGCAGCGCCATGCCTGGTTGCGGTCTACCGGGTTCTCACTTGATGTCCAGAGCTCGCTCATGGACATGCCCTTTGATGGCTCTCGTCTTTTCGGCGACAAGGCGGACCGTGCCCTGGAGCGCTTTAAAGACTCACCGGCCACGGCTAAGTCTTTGGGTCTTTACACAAAGATCCCTGCCAAGCCTGGGTTTCGTTTCTTTTGTGGCCAGGGTAAAGGCGCACAGACGCGCTCCTCCGCAAAGCCTGCGCAGAACCTGCCTCAGGGTGGCCGCGGACGCGGCTTCCGCAGGGGTGAGTCTGGTAACCAGCGGGCGGGTCAGTCAACCTCTACACCCGCTGCTTCCACCTCCAAGCCTGCCTAATCCGGGCTTCAGGGGGCACCCCACGCAGGTAGGAGGCAGGGTTCGCCACCACTTCCACCACTGGCGCAAAATCACATAGGACAAGTGGGTGCTGCAGATAATCTGCCAAGGTTCCTCACTCCCCTTTCTGTCCTCCTGTCCAGCCATGCCACCTCAGTACCACCGCATGTCGGGGGATCATTTGGCTTTCCTCCGTCAGGAAGTCACGGCCATCCTGGCCAAGGGGGCCATAGAGTGCGTTCCCGCTCAGGAAGTAGGGAGTGGTTGTAATTCCCTCCACTTTCTGGTCCCCAGGGAGGACAAGGGGGCCTGCGCCCCATCTTAGACCTACGGGACGTCAATAGCTTCCTCCGGAAGGAGAAGTTCAAGATGCTGACTCTTGCTCAGGTCCTGAGTGCCCTGGACCCTGGAGACTGGCTGGTAGCGTTGGACTTGCAGGGCGCCTATTTTCATATCCACGTCCTGCCGGCCCACCGGCGTTACCTGCGGTTCATGATAGGGCAGGGGCATTTTCCGTTAGCTGTATTCCCTTTCGGCCTTACCAGCGCCCCTCGGGTGTTCACTAAAGTGATGGCGGAGTTCCCAGCTCATCTGCACAGGTTAGGGTTGTCAGTCTTCCCCTACCTCAGACTGGCTGTTGAAGGCGGGCTCGCCTCAGACAGTCGTCTCCCACCTCCAGACTAAGGCCGACCTCCTGCATTTGCTGGGGTTCTCCATCAATGTGCCCAAGTCGCACTCGAGTCCCTCTCAGAAGCTCCCCCTCATTGGAGCGGTTCTGGATTCTACCCAGTTTTCGGGTTTATCCTCCCGAGCAGCGAGTCTAGGATATTCAGGCTATGATTCTGCTCTTTCAGCCTCTATCCGTGGTTTCAGTCATGATGACCCTCCGGCTTCTGGGCCTGATGGCCTCCTGCATCCTCTTGGTGACGCATGCCTGATGGCATATGCGGGCTCTGCATTGGGACCTGAAGTTCCAGTGGGCACAGCATCAGGGCAACATGTCCGATCTCGTCCAGATCCCAGAGGGCGCTGCACGACAGTTGCAGTGGTGGCGCACAAATCGCGACTGGGTCAGTGGCAGATCCCTCTCCCTTCCCCAACAGGAGCACACAGTGGTGACGGATGCGTCCCTCCTGGGATGGGGAGGCCACATGGGAGAGACGGAGATCACAGGCCTCTGGTCTCCGGTGGAGTCCCGGCTCCATGTCAACCTTCTGGAGCTGCGCGGCGATCCGGCTTGCACTGAAGACATTCCTTCCCTCTGTCCGAGGAAGTGTAGTGCAGGTGTTCAGACAACACCACCGCCATGTGGTATTGCAACAAATAGGGCGGGGTGGGGTCGTGGACCCTGTGTCAGGAAGCTCTACACCTCTGGACATGGCTGGAACATCAAGGCATTACCTTGGTGGTTCAACACCTGGCAGGTTCTCTTAACGCCAGGGCGGACAAGCTCAGCCGCCGGTACATGGTGTATCACGAGTGGCGTCTGAACTCTAACGCGGCGCAAGGTCTCTTTCTGCGTTGGGGAGAGCCTTGGTTAGATCTATTCGCCACCGAAGGGAACGGGCAATGTCATCAGTTCTGTGCGTTGGAATTTCCAAGGCGGCACTCGCTCGGAGATGCTTTTCGTCGAGTTAGGCTGCGGTCTGGTGTATGCCTTTCCGCCTATACCACTTTTGCCCAGAGTGCTGAAGATCAGGCGCAACCGGGCCCAAGTTATTCTTGTGGCTCCGGGCTGGGCTCGAAGAGTATTGTATCCCAAGCTACTCCGTATGAGCATCGATCCCCCGATCCGTCTGCCTCTTCGGGAGGATCTTCTGTCGCCGCAGCAGGGGACGGTCCTCCACCCGAACCTGTCCAGCCTCCACCTTCATTGCGTTGAGATTGAGTGGCGACAGTTGATGGCTTTCGACCTTCCTCCCGAAGTCTGTAATGCCATCTGGCAGCCAGACATCCCTCCACCAAAACTGTATACACCTGCTGATGGAACAGATTTGTAGCATGGTGCACAGCAAAGGCTGTGGATCCCCTTTCAGCCCCTCTTTCTGAGGTTCTTCTGTTTCTCCTATCTTTGGCCCAGCAGGGCTCTGCGCTGGGCACTATCAAAGGCTATCTTTCTGCAATTTCCGCCTTCCAGAGGCTCCCTAATCAGCCTTTTCTTTTTAAGTCCCCGGTTGTGAACCACTTTCTCAAGGGCATTACACACACGTTTCCTCCCGTTCCCTTCATAATGCCTCAATGGGACTTAACTCTTGTCTTGACTTTTCTGATGTGCACTCCCTTTGAGCCTCTTCATAACTGCCCTTTATGTCTTCTTACTCTCAAGACCGCTTTTCTGGTTGCTATCACTTCTGCTACAAGAGTGAGTGAGTGAGCTGCAGGCCCTTTCTTCCAAACATCCTTTCCGTTCATCCGGACATGGTGGTTTTAAGGACCCATCCTTCTTTTCTGCTGAAGGTTGTCACGCCTTCCACATCGGGCAGACCATCACTTTGCCCACTTTCTTTCCTCCTCGGCAATTTTCAAGAGAAGAGGAGAGGCTCCACCGTCTGGACCCAAATTGTGCACTCGCTTTCTATCTGCAGCATACACAGCAGTTCCGGGTGGATGATCAGCTTTTTGTCGGCTACGTGCACGCTAAGCAAGGTCGGGCTGTGCACAAACTGACCATCTCCCGATGGGTCGCTCTCTGCATCAAAGCATGTTACTCCTTGGCCAAGAAGGAGCTTTCTGTGGGGCTGCGTGCCTATTCGACAAGGGCAACTGCAGCCACTAATGCCTTGGGACGTGGCGTTCCCTTGCAGGACATTTTTCAGGCTGCAACGCGGGTCTCGCTGCACACGTTTACCAAGCACTTTACCTTGACAGTAAGGTCCGGAGAGACTGCTTCTTTGGCCGTTCTGTGCTCCGTGACTTTTTGGTGTGATCTTGTTTGCAGACCCACCACCGGGGTTGGTATTGCTGGGGTATCTATTTTAAGGTAAGGAATCTATCACTAACGTGTCTCTTTCAGATGCACAAGTTACTACTTGTGTAACAATATATCTGTAAGAGACATTAGTAAGTGATGGATTCCTTACCGCCCCACCCATCCTCCTCGTTCTGCGAACTGATCACTAGGGTTAAGGTCATTCCCTTTGAGGGCCCTAGTTTCATGCATCAAAGGTCGGTTTCCGGCATGGCTCTGCGTTTCGGCGCGGAATGTTGTGTACAGAACTGACATCAGCGCGCATGGGTGGCGCCTAAGTAACCTCCGTGATGTCATCTCGGTGCTTACGATGCCAGTGACGGGCGCGGAGCCGCACGGCGCCCCCTACTGGCCCACAGGGGTACTGCTAAGCAGAAAACTTTCCGGATCCAAACTGACGTCTGAGGAATATTCTACGGTAAGGAATCTATCTCTAACCAATGTCTCTTACAGATCTATCGTTACACAAGTAGTAACTTGTGCTTCCTGACCATGTTTGTGCTTTGTTTCAGGCCACTGATCTCATTAGAGCCTTACAGGAATTAGAAAATGCTGCTTCAGGAGATGCTGCAGTTCATCAGAGGATAGGTTCGTTGCCCATTGAAGTTGAAGATACCACTTTATTAGACAAAGTAACAGGTGAGTGAACCTAGTGGGGTGAATAATTCATAGTGGTAATTTGTGTGCAATTGCTCTGAGGATTTGTTGTCTTTTCTTGTGTATTCTTTCAGATAAAGATTCTGGTGATCATCTGTCTAAGAAGGTAGAAGATGCATGCATGTGTCTGGCAGACTACAATGGGCGGTTGGCAGCTGAAATAGATGATAGAAAACAACTTATCCGGATGTTGTCAGACTTTCTGCAGTCTCAAAAAGAGGTCGTTGCTGAGAAAGAGCAAAAGCTGGACGTGCGTAACTCATTTATGGTTTCCCATTTTGCTTTTTTTCATTTATTAACCTCGGAGTGGCTTTGTTTTCTAATGCTGCTGTTTATAGCCCAAATTTGTTTGAGGGAAGAAAAAGCTAGGTCTTGGATGGTCTGTGAAAATGCAGTGAAAGATATGCGTTTGGTAGCGATAGATTGATTGTGAATACTCTGTACTACCCCTACGAGGAATTTTCCCACTTCATGTGTCTACAGGAGGTTTTAAACAGTTAACCCTAGTATTGCATATGTTTTTACTAAGTATTCCTACATCTCTGCTTGTTACTGTTCCCAGCTGTTAGAAGGCTGGAAACTGCTTCTTAGAGTTGTGAAATCAAAGTTGTTCTTAACTTAGAGTGAGGTATTTTTCACATGGCTGTGGCTCGGTTGCTGCACTGCTCCCACTAGCCTTCTTTTTAGGAATCAGTGAGTTTTTTCCCCACCCTCTTTTCATTTTCCGGTATTCAGAGGCTGTTGCTCCAAATAAGGGGATCTTCTCTCTAGTAATACTCTATGCCTCCTACTGCATAGAGCCTATTATTATGGTCCAATTTGAAACACTACCCATTCCGAGCACTGACATGCTCACCCCTAAATTGCAACTACTAGTAACCTTGTATTGAATTTGTAATTGTTTAGGAAAGACCTCTACCTCGTCTGTACCTGCTGTTTCTGCTACCCCTAAAATATAGAAATAAATATTTTCTTTCCCATGGAACTGGTGTTATGCCAGGTCACTGACAGTGTTGAAAGGCAGGACATGCTTACTGCATGTCTTCCTTGATGATCACTAAGAAGAGATTCTTTTGCCTGGGCTAGGATGCTGCAGAAACGTGCCAGCTGATAATATAGGTTGCATTTATAAGGCTCCTCATACTATATGTATAGGATTCTTGATGCACCACTGGGAGTGGCTCTATCCCCCTGCTTTCAAATTAAATCTTTAGGGCTGTGCCATGAATCTGCCATTTAATATCAGGAATGTACTTGATTCCCTAGTGGATTACCTAGTGCACCACAATCCAATATATGCTTGATAGTTTTGCTAAATCCAAGTCCCATCCAATCAATCTGTCTTCAGTTTGCAAGGTACACATAGGTCTCCTCAAGCCTTCAACTTGTTCTGTGCAAGCCAAGCGGCAAATTGTCATACGGTACCTATTCTAGTTGTTCGAATTTCTCTAACTGGACATTTAGCTTCATGCTTAATTGGGTATTGTGGTTGCACATGCGGGCTGATGGGTATGAGGTTGATAAGGTGCATCTCTATCCTAGCCTACATGATAGCCGTACAATGCCAGGCTTATGAAATCCCACTCCTTGGTATATGCTTGTTTAGCAGCTTCAGGAATGAGTATGGAGAAAGATTGTATTATCATATCTTCCCCTTGCCGAACTTTTCAAATAAACTCTGTTTATCTCAATTTGAATGTCCAAATCAAACAATCTATCTGGAGAGCTAACCCGCTTATCTGGGGTTTCAAGTTGAATAAAATCATTAGTTGCTCTCGCACCCAGAAACTCTTGAAGAATCTGGAAAACTATTGTCACCTCTGCTGAACTATCAAGCAGTGTCTGTGCCCACTCCTTGTTTCGAAGCAGCGTCCTCAATGTGTGTGACATATTTAACATAACACCTGCCACTTTCATCTTTTTTAATTGAGGCTTTTGTTGTGGAAGTTTTCCTTTTTTATCACGTCAGACAAGCGCTGAGTACTTTCTCGCTTTCACATACTCTTCTGATCTGCACTCTGATCTTCCTCCTCGTTCTCTGAACGTTTGCCAGATGTTTCCTGAAAGGAATGAGAAGGACTTGTATCAGTTTACGGCTACCTATCAGGCTGTTTAAGTGATTCACAGTTACGTAGAATATAGCGCTTTTTAGTGGACTCTGGTTGCGTGATTGATCCCATGACATTGATTTTTCCTTATTATTTTGTTTATCCCAGAGCTTTTTAGAAAGCTCTGTTGCCGGTTTCAAGTTATCCTTTCCAGAATTACCCTTCAGTTGTCGTTTATTTGGTCTGTCTCCCAAATTATTTCGATCTAGAGCTGTATGTCTCAGAAATAATTGTGGGTGTTTCTTGCTGTTGTCTGCTATGGGAACTTGTGTGAGGTGTTTACATACTGCCAAAACGTCTGTTTCCTCTTTTATGATACTTAAAATAATTGTGGCAACTGTGGCATAGTTGTCAATTAGTTGAATCCCCAAATCCAGGCAGGGGCAGCCCTATATTAATTTTGAATCTGTTTTAGCACTGCAGGTAAAACAGCTGTAGATGATGTACCATGTGTTATGGTATATAGTGCGGTGAAAACTGTGCCCCAAGTGACACATTCATCTACCGGGGGAACCATCCCTAGTGGTAGGCACATTGTGAGAATTCTGTATTTATCTCAGGTTCCTGTATAGGGGTAATAGTGCTTCAAGCTGGTTAGTTTTTTGTGCTATCCAGAACAGAATTTCCTCCTGACTAGTAGGAACCTTACCATACTTGTGTTAATGGGAACTGGACTAATCGCAAACACAGCTATATGTGGCTGTGCAGATTTAACAGCCCTCGCTGGGAGTTGCTGTTATTGTTCACATTACGAACTGTGTTTAAATGTCTGTGCAGTCTAACTAGACCTGTGTAAAGAGCATGGAGCTCTACAGCATTGAGTGGTCCTAATGTTGGATATGGTGTATAGTCTGCTTAGATTGGGCAGGTTGCTCCCTCTTTGCTGAAGGGTGAGGGGTTCAGTCTTGCAATGTGGTAGGGCACCTTGGAACCAATTTGTATGTTCCTAGAATGTTACTGGAATGTCTGAATCTTTATAGGCTCTGTATTGGCCTGGTATTACAGCTGCTGTGTATGTATGGAGTGTTTGTGTGTTGACAATGGCTGCACGAAAAGTGACCTGTGGAAATAATACCTCTGTTATGTACGCTTCGTGGGCTGCTGCCACAAAGTTAGCTTCTCCGCCTGTAAGAGGAAGCTCTTGTTGTGAACTCTGTGTTACTGCATGTCTGTATTTGAGTGGAATAACCACTGGTGGTTGGGCCATATTTAATGAGTGAAATTCAAAGAAAGGAACAACTATAGTGGGGTGATCCTTTTAAAGGTTCAAGCTTGAACAACCTATAGACAAAACAGGGTTCTGTATTTAGCTGAGGAGGATTAGTCCTGAAAACCTTGGATGTCTCCGTATAAGGTGACTAGGGGCTTTGGGCACACACAAGTACTACGCAGGAGACCCATTAATTAAGTACCTTACCTAGAACGTTGGTGGTGCCATGTAATAGTTACTACGAATTAAGTAGGACTGGGTATCTGGGCAAAATGACAGTCAAAATATGGGGAATGATTCCACACATATCATTAGAGTATATTAGCCTAATTCCTGGATAGCTCACAGTGTGCCATCTGCACCCCAACCTTACAGGGTACCAGATGGTTACGGCAACCTCAGAAAGTGGCCACTCTGATTCCCCAAGGAAATTGTGGAAACAATCTACCCTTTTGTTGTTACAAAGGCATGCCACAGAGACGCAAGCCATATACAAACTGGCATTTCCAACATTTATTGAAGCAATTGTATTCTTGTGATTAGCAAGAAAAAAAGATATGAGCTGCAATTATTAGCAATGGGAAACAACGCGTTGTAACCAGCATTAAAAGAATTGTGAAAAAGATAAACAGTTAGACTATTATGATGTTATAGTGATTATATATCATACTTGTACTCCTACCTACACTATCGAGAGCCTAGTGGGAGTACCTTCTGCCAGATCCATTGGGATACCTCAACTCCCCATACCAGTGTGTGGTGCCTGTGTGTGATGCATCAGGATCCCGATCTGTAGTACAGGCTACCGTCCTTAGCTGGATAGAGATTCGAGTCGGCAGGGCTGCATCGCAGTCACAGACCAACGTTCCAGGATAATCCTTAGAAGTGTCCCTCTGCCGAATGTGGCTCTGAGATAGTTTATATAATCAAAGCCCTGTTCCAATCGCAATGTGTCAGAGGTGCAATGCTGATGCGATGTTTCTCTTACAAATCAGAGCTGGGCAGAGCAAGGGCAAAATGCTCCGCGTTCCTTGGTCTCAAGTGTCATGATAAAATGCTTACCAAAAATTGAGCTGTACGCAGAATACTTTCGAAGTATGTTATTGTGTACGCGCAATGCATATAAAAAGTCACTGTCTAAAAATGTTCACATGCATAGTTCAAATTGGAGACTTTTGCATGGGCCAATTTAACCTTGAAACAACAGTCCACCCTAGACCCACAAATTAAAATGAGGTCTGAATTACTTTTCAGGCGAGGCATTACTCTACTCTAGACACTGTTCTGAGGTTGGATGGCACGCAACTGGATTGGAAAGTTTTATGCAGCTGTTTCCTTATTATACCAAACACACTTTTTTATCAGTTATAAGAAAAGGTTAGGTTTCAGAAGATTCCACATGTCCAAGTCACTTCACCAGGGCATTCCAATAAGGTAAGTGTTGCATGAGTAGTGGTTACAGTTACTAGGTTTATTATACAGTTTTTTTTCAGGTTCCAAAGGTAGGGTTTTACTCATTCTCCCACTCTTGTTACATCAGTATTACTAACGAGTCCCTGGAGGACAGGTGGACTGAATTGTGTTAAAAAAACCAAAAATGTAATTTTAGAACCATGTTGAGCAAGAGTGCCTTGCCTATTGTACACCCACTGCATGCCTATTGGCTTTTCTTGGCTTCCTTCTGCTCCGGACATAAGAATGATTTCACAGAGCAGCCCTGGCCCTCCGAGTTTTTTCATAGAGGTAAGGTTCTCATAGCTTGACTCTTTCCTTCTTTCACAATCTGTTTTCCTGCAGATCGCTTGCTTCAAGCAATGCAATTTTGTTTTGTTGCAAAGGTATTTTTTGATTGAGCTATTTTTTTCTTCTTCATCCTAATCAAAAGGTAACTAAGCACTTTGCTTGTAATAGGTGAAATGCATAAGTAGGATAAAGTGAAAGAGACTGGTCAAGGAACTGAGTTTCCATTAACTCTTGCGGAATATGTGCGTCTTTTGAAGCCTTGTGGAATGTGGTTAAGGATGGCGAGAATTGGTCTTGCTATAGGGCATTACAGAGTTTCAGAGCAAGACCAGAGGATGCTTCAATCAATCTTTGCTTTGGTTTCTTTTAGGAGTTTCATTATGAAGTGAATGATGTTCAAGCATGTGGTTTGATCATCCCGTCTATCCAAGCTTTGGTTTTCTTGTTTTCAGCTATGATAGACTTAGCTTGGAAGCAAAAGATGAGTAGGTATCTTTTAAATAAGACACCTGTTACTCCAGTATTGGAACTTTCATAGATTCACATTCTTGAATCATTCCCCGTCGAGATTGGAACCCCCGGTATTATTAAAAGAAATATCATATTAGACATAAAACATAAGGCCCTAGGCCTTAACAATTTTGTAACAGATCTCTGTCCTTTTAATAAAAAAAGGGCCAAACTTAGAACTAGCCAATCCGTAGACACCACACTGTAGAACCTTCCTGAGAGAAGCTCCAGTTCCTCAGACTTTTTTACTGTATGTTGTGCTAAGGTAGTCTCCACTGAGCTCTGCTCAGGTTTCTTCTATTTTGGAGTATTTTCTTCCAGTCAGATTTACTACCAGCTCAGTAGATCTGTTGTAAGGTGATTTAAACTGACGTCCCATATGTCAGATACACCTATAAAAGGTCTTTGGTACTTGCCTGTGGTACTTGCCTGTGGTACTTGCAGGAAAGAAAGACTTCATATTGATGATCAACACAAGGACTGCCTTTACTTCCTGTATCCTGAACACAAACCTAAGGATTGCAAGGTATGTCGGACTTTCTCTGCAAAGACTTTGAAAGATCGTGAAGGAATACTTTTTTTGTGGCTTCAGAGGCTTAAAAACAGGGACACAGTGGTCTCTGATGAAGAAAGTGATACTACTTCTGAATCTTCCTCTAAAACACCTAAAAAAAGACCTTTTGATGACCCTGCTGGCTCATTGTCGCTGCCTCCCAAGAAAGGGTCAAAAGGTTTTGTGTACTAAAAAGCCAGTTTCAGAACCAGCAACTCCGCCTAGGAAGCTGAAGCATACCTTCAAGAAGCCTACTTCAGCTCTGCCGATGAGGAGCTTGTCGACGAGAAAATCCTCTCCGGAGGGGATTCTGGTCACATCAACCGTGTCTGTCACTACAGTTACTCCAGTATTGGAACTTTCATAGATTCCCAGTCGTCGGAATGGGAGTCCCCGGTAAATAAAAAATACCTTAGCAGTAGGTACAAAAAAAAGGCCTAGGCCTCATCTAATTTTGTAGCATATCCACCTCTTTTTATAAAAGAGACCAAAAACAACGAACAGCCAATCAGAACAGCTTCACCCCATAGAACCTTCCTGAGAGAGACTCAGATTTTCTACCGTGCGTTGTGCAAGGGAGTCTCCACAGAGCTCTGCTCAGTTTTTCTTCATTCTTCAACTACTTTGTCATTTCAACGCTTCAAATCTACATTATGTCTGATAAGGAAAAGAAGGCTCTGTTCAAGGCTTGTGCCACCTGTTCCAAAAAGAGGCTTTATGTGGAGGACAAACATAAAGACTGTATTTGTTTGTATCCGGACCACAAGGCCACTGACTGTAAGATTTGTAGGACCTTCTCTACTAAAACCTTGTGGGACATTGAGGGACATCTGCTCACCTGGCTACAAAAATTGAAGTCACAGAAAGATCCTGTTTCAAGTGACAGCGATGATGCTTCCCCTGCGACATCTTCGAGGAGATCACAGAAAAGGGGTAGGTCTTCTCCTTCAACTTCTTCAGACTTCCCTGCCAAAGCCTTACAAAAGACCTCGGACAGGTCTGACCGGCGTAGTCCCATCAAATCTCCTCACCGAGGTGTAAAGGAAAGGGAAGGACTGGTTACTGAGATGGCATCGGGTAAGAAGACAAGCCATGGGTGTTCCGTTTCTTCTCCACCCTCTGAGAAACAACATTAAAAAAAACAGCTTCTGTCCCACCTGAGGGGAAAGCTGACAGGAAAATTTGTTCGTCAATGACATCAGTTCCGTCTACGACGGCTTCAAAAATTCAACTGGCATCGACCGTCGACGAGAGTTTCATTGTCTCTGTTGACTTCGTCGACCACAACTTTGACGCCACAGACTGAGGTACCCTTTGTTATGTCGTCGACGTCTGCGATGACAACTTCCACGCCGAGGAGGATGACGACGATAATGGTGTCAACGGCGACCACGTCGACAGCTTCCAGCCCTAATACTGACGACGGTGGCCCTTTCGTCGTGGACGGTTCAAGCTTCGTCGCCGGTGGCTCCGTCAACTTCTGTCGGCGATACTCAATGTGGCAATTTCTATACCGGAAACCCCCGGAAATGACTTTCCCTGACTCCTGTACTGTTTTTGGAAGAGTGGTTTTCGGAGGATGATGATGGACCTTATTGTGATGCAAATAGCCCATCTCAACTGCATGTGAAGTATCAGGACTCGGACTCTGAGGGCTATTATATGGAGCAACAGCAATATGTGCCGTAATCCAAGCCCCAGGATCAATATCAGCAGGACATGGTCTGCATGCCATCCTCCCTCATTACAGACCTCCAATCCATGCTGTCGGACTACAGGCATAGATTTCCGTCTCAGTCCTCCGGCCAAGAGACAGGGCAAATGCCTCTAACTTAACCTCCTTGTCCGGTTGCACCTCGGCTCCCTCAAACTCCGGTACAGGAGCTAACGGAACCACAACAGAATGTGGTCACTGCCCAGGACGACTAATCAGATGTTGACCAGGGCACTATAACAATCCCTAACCCGAATAGGGAATGGGATGATTACATTATTCCGGATACCGTCTCTCCAGCTCCTGATCTGGCATATTCTCCTCTAGCTGAGATCGGAGGGTTTCACAATTTAATGGAGAGGCCTTCTTAATGTTTCGATCTGCCCATTCCATTGGTACAATCAGAATGTTTTTTATGACTTCAAAGAACCTTACAGGAAGTTTGTTCGCTCTATCCCAATAGTGGGCCATGTCTGGGATGAGGAGATAAAGGTCATGAAGGCAATGGTCATGCCTGTGCTTCCTCGTGTGGAAAAGAAATACAAAGGTCCAGAGGATAGCACCGCTTGTCTAGTCAGCCAACAGAAACCGTACTCTGTAATTTCACAAGCGGCCCAAAGAAAATCTAAAAATCCGGCAGGCACCTCTTACCAAGCCACCTGATAAAGAGGGAAGACTGCTAGATAATGTTGGGAAGAGGTTTTCTTCCATGTCCAGCCTCCTGGTCGGAGCGGCCAATGCCTTGGCTATTCTTGGATGATATTATCGCCAGATGTGGTGTGATCTATCCCTGTATTTAGACCAGCTACCCGAGGAAGCAAAGGCTGAAGCCAAGAAGATCTTTCAGGAGGGGTAACGTTCATCCTCAGAAATAATTGATTGTGCCATGGACATTGCTACTACGGCTTTCCACTCTCTCGCAGGAGCAGCAGTCCTTCGACTGCAAGGCTGGCTTCGGGCCACTTGGTTTCGTCTGGAGGTCCAAAACAAGATCCTGGATCTTCTGTTCGATGGTGAAATGCTATTTGGAAAGCACATTGACGATGCGCTACAGGACACAAAGAAGGACATTAAAACTGCTTAGTCCATTGGGACTCTGCAATACCGCAAGGTTACTTGCTGTGGAGCGAGAGGAAGGGGGTTTTCTTCATACAGAGGCGGATACCAGCAGCAGTGCTATTACTCCTACTCGCAACCTTCTCGGTCTTACAGGCCACAATATTCACAGCGTTGGGCCAATCATCGTCTTTCTCTTGACCATAATCCAGAGGGCGACAAGGGCACTAGGGGAGGGATTCCTCTAAGTGCCAGTAGTGGCTTCCCGGCTCTTCTTACTGTTCCTTCGTCCCCTATTACACCAGTGGGGGGGGGGGGGGGGCAGGCTGTCACAATACTTCCACAACTGGCAACTTATAACATCAGACCAGTGGGTTCTTAATATCGTCTTGTCAGGCCATATACTGGAGTTTCAACACCAACCACCATCCAGAGCCCCTCGCGCCACTGAATCCAAACATCTACACCTTCTAGGTCTAGAAGCCCACCAACTACTTCTCAAAGGAGAGATAGAGCCAGTGCCTCTATCCCAGCAGGGCAAAGGATTCTATTCCTGGTTCTTTCTCGTTTAAAAGACCGTAGAAAAATGGCACCCAATTTTAGACCTGAGGGAGCTAAACACCTATCTCATAAAGCTCTCTTTTCGGATGGCATCCCTTCAAGACATCTTGCGGCTCCTCAATCCAGGAGAATACATGGCCACCCTGGATCTCGAGGACGCATACTTCCATGTTCCCATCCACCCGGCCCACAGGAAGTTTTTACGCTTTACAGTAGCCAAGGCCCACTTCCAATTCAAGGTCCTGCCTTTCGGACTCAGATCCACTCCGCGGATATTCACGAAGGTCTTCGCCTCAGTCGCAGCTATTCTCAGGAGACCGATTCCCTTACCTGGACGACTGGTTGGTAAAAGCACCGTCTTCTCAGGCGGCAACAGAGGCAGTCGAAACATGCACTCAATTCTTCCGTCACCTGGGGCTTCAGCTCAACAAGGAAAAGTCAGGCCTGTGCCTGTCCAATTTGGGCAAGTTCCTAGGTGCTATTCTGGACACAACTTGTTGCAAAGTGTTTCCATCAGAAAAAAGGCGGACAAAACTGATGGCATCTGCCCGTCGGTTGCAAAAAAGACGGTCACTTTCAGTTCGCCTATACAAGTCCCTTCTAGGATCGATCTCATTCTGCATTCCTATAATTCCGCATTGCAGGCTACGAATGCACCCTCTCCAAGAACAACTGGATTTGCAGTGGTGCCAAGTAGAAGGCTCTTTCGAGGACAAAATAATGATAAATCAGCCTAGGAAAGAGGTGGCCAACTGGTGGACGATCAAAGACAATATCTCTCAGGGTCTCACCTTCACAGTCACCCCAGCTCCACTAATACTTACAACAGATGCCTCTTTAGAAGGCTGGGGAGCGGTACTACAAGACCTGGTGAGCGGCCGCTGACAGCCCGAGCAACGCATTCTCCACATCAATCTGTTGGAGCTCAGAGCGATTCGTCTGGCTTTTCAAGCTTTCCTTCCGCAGATCGGAAGATCCACCGTCCTAGTCTGTACGGACTACGCTACGGCCATGCATTATGTGAACAAGCAGGGAGGAACAAGGTCTCGTCTGCTATCCAAGGAAACTCGGGAACTTTGGGAGTGGAGTATCCAACATCAGATCTCTTTTGGTGGAGCATCTTCTGGGTGCCCTCAACAAGACGGCGGATACACTAAGTCGCCTCAAATCGGTGTGCCACGAGTGGGAACTAGACAATCGCACTCTAGAAAGAATTTTCAATCTCTGGGGCACTCCGTTCATAGATCTATTTACCACCTAAGAGAACAAGAAATGCCGACATTACGCAAGCAGGGAATACCATCAGGGATCATTGGGGAATGCACTTTCGATGGCCTGGTAAGGTGCCTTTTGTTTACGCTTTTTCTCAGATTTCTTCTAATTCGAAGGCTACTCCAGAAGCTCAAAGCGGAACCCTGCAGGATGATTCTGGTGGCCCTGGCGTGGCTCTGCCAGTTTTGGTTTACGGAGCTTCTGCTCTCCCTGGATCATCCAATTCATCTGCGCCCAATTCCCTCTCTGTTGATGATGTCCCAGGCCAGGTGGTACATCCGGAGTCGAGCTCACTTCAGTTAACAGCGTGGCTCCGGAGCACAGAGAATTTCAAAATTTAAATATCTCACAAGAATGTAGAGAGGTGCTAGGACCATTTTGCTTGAAATGGAAGCCTTTCTGCCTATGGTGCCGGCAAGATAACATTCCACTCATAGAAAGTGGCCCTTATCGCTTTAACATCAGCCAGGAGGGTAGGTGAACTACACGCTCTCACCATCAAGGATCCGTTATTGCAGTTTACCCCTTCACTGCGGCGGCTATTCCGCCGCAGTGCTAAGGGGGGAGGGCGGCCGAGCGGCGGGCGCATGCTGGTGACGGAACCGCTCCGTCACCAGTGTCAGTTGCGCTGTGCTCATGACGGAGCGGTTCCGTCACGGCCCCGCCCGCTCAATAGAACTCTCAGCGCAGGCGCAGAATTCGCCTCGCGCTGGCGTGCCGAGCGGGCCGTGACGGAACCGCTCCGTCATCAGCAAAGTGCGACCGCGGCTGATGACTGAGCGGTTCCGTCATCAGCAGGGGAGGGGTTAAAAAGGACACTCAGATTCCGAGGACAAATCCCAAATTGATTCTGAAAGTCCCTTCGGACTTTCAATTGAATAAACTGATCATTCTCATCCTTTTTTCCTCGATCCACTTCTCCAGAGGAAAGGGCTCTTCATTCTTTGGATGTTCAAAGGTGTTTAAAATTATATCTCCAGCGCACCAAGGATTTCAGAAGATCTACACAGCTCTTTGTGGCTTTCAGTGCCCCTCGCAAGGGTTTCCCTCTTTTCGAAGCAAGGGGTTGCACAATGGATTGCCAGCGCGATCCAATACTGTCACTAAGCGGCCGGTAAGCCCCTAGAAGGGGGGGTCCGGTCCACTCTACGAGATCCATTTCTTCTTCTGCGTCTCTTCGCAGGAGTGCCTATCAGACATTTGCAGGGCAGCAACATGGAGCAGTACCCATACTTTCACGAAGCATTACTGCTTGGATGCTTCCACATGAAGTGATGCTGCAGCGAGACAGGCAGTCCTGAGGAATCTCTTCCCATAAGCGGTGAGCTTTCCCTTCTAACCCTCCTTCCTGTTATTGCTTTCGCACATTTTGTATCTAACGATGATTTTAGACTACTGTTTTGGTAACTGATATCTATTAGGACAATATACATCTTGCAAAGTTATACAATGTATTACACAAAATGTGCGTTTCCTATCTGCTGGTTATTCTATACAAGCTATGGGAATCTATGAAAGTTCCAATACTGGTGTAAGAAAACCGTAACCGTAACTTTGGTTCTCCAGTATTGATAACTTTCATAGATTCCCATGCACCCACCCTCCTCCCCTGGGAAAGCTCAGCCTCTAGCATCTTCTGTTCTACTGTTATACAAACTGCTACGAAAATCTGAGGCTCTCTCAGGAATGTGTATGGGGTGAGGCTGTTCTGATTGGCTGTTCAGTGTTTTTGGTCTCTCTCTTACAAAAAGAGATGGATATGCTACAAAATGAGATGAGGTCTAGGCCTTCTTTTTTTTTTTTGTACCTACTGCTATGGTATTTTTTATTTACCGGGGACTCATTCTGACGACTGGGAATGATACAAGATATGGGAATCTATGAAAGTTACCAATACTGATGAACCAAAGTTTACAGGTAAGTAACTTGTTTTCTTACTGTGTCTTTGGCGTCGATGTCGACCGGTAATGCCCCGTTATTGTTGACGAAGCCGATTGTTTCTTCAAAGTCATCATCGTCGTTGAAAGGCCAAATCCCGACTAAGGTCCACTCGTCGTTGATACAGCCCTCGTCGACGGGGACTTTGACTTTGTCGTCAACACAATCGATGTGAGGACCCCTATCGATAGCAGAAGTGTCATTGGTGTTACCGTTTAAGAAGATCCTTATCTCCGCCTTGACTGTACGAGCTGCGAATTCTCAGGCTTTATTGGGCCGTTGTAGAAGGCAAATGTGGTTGGATTTGGCACCATTTTTGGACAGACTTCCATCAGAAGGCAAGGAGGAAGCTAAGAAAATTCTTCTTGAGGGTGAGCAGACCGCCTCTGAAGTAATAGACTGCGCTATGGATGTAGCGTCCATTGGTTGCCGGCAGCTAGCGGGAGCGGCCGTCTTGATTCTTTAAGGTTGGCTGAAAGCCACCGTATTGAAGCCTGAGGTACAGACGAAGATTATTGATCTACCTTATATTGGAGAAGAATTATTTGGCAACCACGTTAATTAAGCTTTAGAAGCTGTTAAAAAAGACACAGATACTGCTAAGTCTTTAGGTACTTTACCATACAGAACAATACCTTTTCGTGGCTTCCGATGAAGAGGTTACCAATCGTACAGACAAGGCTACCAACAATCTCGCTACCCATCCTATTCTTCCACTGCTCAACAATACAGGCCCCAGTTTACCCACTGCCAACCACCTGCTGCGGCTTGCAACAAGATTTCCTTTAGAGGAAAATCAGGACGCCAGGGTAAGGAGACCGGTCGCCGCCAATGACTTCTCCCAGCTGTCGGCCTCTATCCTGCCTATTCAATCCTCGGTGGGCGGGAAAATCTCATTATTTTCATCAGTGGCGGGACATAATATCGGACCAATGGGTCCTAAACCTAATCCAATTTGGTCACTCTTTGGAATTTATAAAGATCTCTCCACCTACTCCTCCTCTGCCCCACTTTCAAAAACACCTGCATCTCTTAACCCCTTCCTTGCTGTCGTCGGCCGTCGCAAGCACTACCTTCGTAGTGCTGTGCACGTCCAACGGCCGACGCGGCTCCGCCCGCGCAAGAGAGTTCCACTCAACCAAAAAGGAAATGATTTCTACTCCCGTTTCTTCTTGATCCGAAAGAAGTTAAAGTGGAGACCGATCTTGGATTTAAGGAACTTAAACAAATTCCTTCCAAAACAATAGTTCTGCATGATCTCTAGTCAAGATGTGCTACACCTCCTCAACGGAAACGATTACATGGCGTCTCTGAATCTCCAGGACGCATTTTTTCATATACCCATAGGCACAAGAAATTTCTAAGATTCACGGTGGCAGACTGTCACTATCAATTCCGCGTCCTACCTTTAAAACTAAAATCTGCTCCCCGCATTTTCCGAAGTATCTAGCACCAGTCGCAGAATATCTGAGGCAACAACATCGTCCTATTTTTCCCTACCTAGTCGACGACTTCTCAAGGCTCCCACTTACGATGCAGCAAAGACCTCCACCAAAGCCTCTCTGCAACTATTCAGGAAATTAGGCCACACTTTAAATGTAGGGAAATCGATTCTGCAACCATCCCGTCGACTAGTTTTTCTAGGTGCTATCCTGGACACCACAGGAAATCGGGCATATCCTGCTCTGGACAGACAACAAAGGCTAATATCCTTGGCAAAACGGGTCCAAACAAGGCAGTTTCTTTCCGTACTCTTTTTCAAATCTCTCCTAGGGATGACGTCTTCTTGTATCCCTCTCGTACCTCAATGTCTTCTCCACATGTCCTCTTCAAGAGGCCTTAAACAAACAATGGGTGCAGATAGAGGGCACTTTCGACGATCTGATCTGAATCACTCCTCCAATGATTTTGGCTTTGGACTGGTGGATGCAACCTAGACAATTATCACCAGGTCTGCCGTTCCTGACTCAGGCTGCTCCTCTCATGATCACAACGGATGCATCTCTAGAGGGCTGGGGAGATTTCCTTCAAGACTTGCCAGGCCAGCAGAAGTTTGCCACCTTTCTACCAAGATCTTCGTATCAATCATCTTGAGTTGAGAGCAGGTTTTCTGGCGTTCCTGCCAAGATTACAAAACTGATCGGTGCTTGTCAGAACAGACAACACCATGACAATGCACAACCTGAACAAACAAGGAGGCACAAGATCTCTCCTGCTCTCTCAGGAAGCCCAGTTTATCTGGCTCTGGGCGACTCATCACAAAGTGCATATATCAGCAGAGTACATCCCAGGAAAACAGAAGGTCATAGCAGATACGTTGAGCAGACTGAAGACAACCTGCAGACTGAAGGCAACCTGCCACGAGTGGGAATTGGACCAATGCACTCGACAATATCCTCTCCCAATGGGGCAAGCCGGAAATAGATCGGTTCCCATCTCCAGACTACACGAAATGCCAGTACTTCGCAAGTTGGCGTCACTATCAGGGCTCATGGGGGAATACCTTTTTAATAGCTTGGTCAGCCATATTTGCTTACTTCTCCCCCTTCAACCATCCCGTCATCGCGCCCATTCCTCTCCTTTAACGAGTCCTAAAACACCTAGACTGAACCCTGCAAGATCATTTTAATAACACCAGCTTGGCCTCGCCAGCACTGGTACATAGAACTTCACCTACTTTCAGTCAAGCCTCCGATCCATCTTAAACCATTCCCATCCCTTTGGACGATAAACCTGGGACAGGTATGCCATCCAAACCCTAGTTCTCTACAATTGTCAGCCTAGCTCCTGAGTTCCAGGAATTTCAACACTTAAAGATCCCAGAGAAGTGTAGACGGGTGCTGGCTAGAGCAAGAGCAGACCGCACTAACAGGACTTACTCGCTTAAATGGAAAAGATTCTGCATGTGGTGTGCATCTTCTAAGGTCAATTCTCTCCTCTCCTCTCCGCTCCAGATGTTTTACCTTATCTACTTCTCCTGGCTCGCTCTGCCTTAGCGCACACATCAATTAAAGTAAATTTAGCTGCCAACTTCAGTTTCCGCAGAGGTCCTGCAGGCTGGTCAAACATTTTTTTAAAGGTCTGTTCAGGATGTTTCCTCCAGGAAGGACACCTCCTCCTACATGGCAGCTGAATACAGTGCTGAGTCAATTAATTAAACATCCTTTCGAACCTATTCACAACACGGACATGAAGTTCCCATCCTGGAAAGTGGCTGTCCTCCTAGCTCTCACTTCAGCGAGAAGGGTTGGTGAACTCCAGGCCTTTACTACTCCAGAACCTTTCTTACAATTCAAACATGACAAGCTAATTCTGCGAACAAAGCCTAACTTCATTTCCAAGGTTCCTTCGGACTTTCACCTTAATGAGCCAATTGTTTTGAAATCATTTCCAAGCCTACAGACTCCTGCAGAACGTGCTCTGCCCTCTCTAGATGTTAAACGGTGCCTACCATTTTACCCGAACATTACGAAACCATTTTGCAAGTCAAATCAACTTCTTATAGCGTACATCGCACCTAGAAAAGGCTTCCCTATTACTAAACAGAGCATTTCCAGATGGATATCAAGTGCCATTGTTTTCCATCTTCAGCAAGCGGGCCACCCTCCGATGTCAAGAGTCCGTGCCCATTCTACTAGAGCAATATCCACATCTGCAGCGCTGTTTGCAGGTGTGTCCCTGCCTGACTTTTGTAAGCAGCAACTTGGAGGACGCCGCACACATTCACCAAGTACTACTGCTTGGATGCTGAGAATAAGCGAGATGCGACAGTGGGACAAGCGGTTCTCAGACCTCTTTTGCAATAAGGTGAGCCTTCTTTTCTTTGGTTCCTCCCCACCATCCTGTACTGTCTCACATTTCGATGTATGTGTGTATGTGTATATATGTATATGTATGTGTATGTGTGTGTGTGTGTGTGTGTGTGTGTGTGTGTGTGTGTATATCTATCTATCACTCTTCCAATTGCACTAAGCGCGAGTCACTCGCAGACGGGTGCCGCTTCACGGTAGTGCGCCGTGTTTCACATAAATGCTCCGATTTCCTCTTGTATCTAAACAAACTCGTTTCGGAAAGATTCCTTCTTCAGTGTTAGCGCTGTTCACAATGAGGCTTGGTTTAAAACATTCAGCATGTTACCATGTCAGCAGATCGGGCCAGAAAGACACGCCCCCTAGTGGCAGTAAACTACCTCGACCTGAAAGTCGAGATTCGAGAAGGAAAAATCACCACAGCACTGTATAGGAAACCCACTGCTGGGAACAGCACGCTTCATGCGACAGTCATCCTCAAAAATTGACGGACAGCATCCCGTATGGGGAATTGCTGAGGCTGAAGCGAAACTGCTCTAGAGAGTATGATTTTGATATGGCAGCAGGAGAAATCATAAATCGCTTTCTAGCCAGAGGCGACAATGTAGATCTCTTAGACAGGACACTGAAGAAAGTACAACCACTTTCTCAAAGATCTATTATCACAGAAAAAAACAAAAGATGTGAGCGGCAAATTTCGGATGATTACTACATTCTCCGAAGACGCACACACACTGAGAAATATAATGAAGAAAAACTGGCACGTGTTACAAACCGACACGATCATAGGTAAAGATGTTCCAACTGCACCGCTGTTCACCTTTAGGAAGGCACGTTCACTTAAAGGCAGTTTAGTGCATAGCCATCTGGAGGCCATTCCCGGTAGACAGGGAACTCTAACAGAGATGAAAGGATTTTATCCCTGCTGGAAATGTAAGGCCTGTGCCTTTAGCAAAAGGGTGTTAACCTATGAGGTCAAAGGTTTAAAAAGTGGCAAAAGGATCAATAAATTCATGACCTGCCAAACGACACATGCGGTCTATTGCCTCAAATGCCCTTGCGGCTTGAGGTAAATAGGAAGCACAATGCACTGCGTCAAAATGAGTACTTGAACATATGCATGCAATAGCGAACAACGATTTTAATTATCCAGTGGCGCGTCCTTTTGCCATAAGACACAATAGTAACGGGGATCTGTTACAGTATTTCAGTATAGACTGTGTACCTTTCAACGCTAGAGAAGGCGATAGAGTGCTGAAGTTGAGAAGACTTGAGTCTCGTTACATTGTGAATTTGCAGATAAAATCACCCAATGGATTGAATGGTGGGGAGGAATTGACGGTACATTTGGGGAACTAACCGATTTGTATTTAATACGTGGCTGTTTACAAGATGATATGTTTTATAGAAATGAATTTTGTAAGATGAGTTTAGAGATTGGACATTTGACAGGGCTGGACATAAGTCCCCCCCTTTTTCTTCTTTCTCTCTTTTCTCTTTTCTATCCTTTTGAACATTGATTATACTTATATATGCCAATACACCGCTATATATTACATGGAGCAAGGGCCAATGTGTGCAACCAGTTGTTAATGGTTGCCAATGCCGATACATGGCGTGATCGTCTTTCTCTCATTTTTTCCACAATAATGTCAATTTGTATATAATAATTGGATGCCGCTAATAACATGGCTCGTTATTATTGTGAAAACAAATTATGAGTAAGGGAGATCATTACTCCATTTAAAGATGGCACACGTCTTTCTGGCTCAATCTGCTGCCATGGTAACATGCATAATGCTTCAAATCAAGCCTCATTGTGAACAGCGCTAACAACACTGAAGAAGTAATCTTTCCGAAACGCGTTTGTTTACGAAAATTAAAAACCTGTTGCAGTAAAGCCCGTGAGTGCCGCTTTTCTTTCTTTTGAGGATACAAGAGGAAATCTGAGTGTAAAAAAAAATAAAAATATTTATATATAAGCTCCGTCTCGCCTCGTATTTTCAAAGAAAAGAGAAAGCACTCTCAGGAGCGGGTTTAAAGTTTATTATAAAAACCCACAGCGACCAGACGCGTTTCGGCGTTTTGCCTTTTTCGATGGTCTCGACCATCAATTCGATATTGTCATTTCATCAAGGGTTGATTCAGTTAAAAACCATTAATAATATTAAGAAGCATTTGATAATATAAATACTTTCTATACAACCTTTTTTTTTCTTTAACATTTTTTTATTGAAGGAAGAACAAAAAACGCATATGTTATACATTTCCAAAAAAACAAAGTACATGAGTAATTACAGTATTAATTAGGTAGACAATTTATAGACAGAAAAACGTAAGAAGCAGAGATCTGACAAATACTAAGCTTTGACAAAAATAGTTGTAGAAAGAAATAAAGATTTAGAAATAATATACAAATATTTAAGCTGGCCTCGTTTTCTTTCTAATTCATATAAGTTATGATTCAAAAAAGTTTAACCAGATTTTTTCCTTCTTTTGTAGAGCCTTAAGGCTCCTATGCCTTGCTAGTGACAGTTCCATGGTGTTGATTTCTTTCATCAAAAGCCACCAATCAAAGACAGCCGGGATATCCTTAGATATCCATAATCTAGCGATGACTAACCTGGCACAAGCAAAGATGATCGTTATTAATTCTTTATAGGGACAATTCGTTTCCTGGATATCTAGTAAAACCAGTTGTGCTGAGAGTGGTGGTATGACGATTTGTTTGTTATTTAAGATTTCAGACAGTTCTTTCCAAAATAACAAGAGCGCTGGGCATGAATAAAGCATGTGTTCTATGCCTGCCGCTTCATGGTCACATTTCGGGCAGTTAGTTTTCTTATTAACTTGATTACCCCGTACCCAACTAGCTATCCTCTGTGGTGTATAATAAAGTTGAGTGACATATTACAACGCAGAGTCTATACAACAATCTTTAAAATCAAACCCTAATTCTATAAAACATATAAATAGTAATATCCTAAAATCCTCTTCACAAGTTAAAAGAATACTGACAGTGGAGAAAGTGAATATAATATCTCATAATCATTTCTGTTTCTTGTCCAATTCATCAGGCTCAGTGCTCTTATCTCTTCCAACCTGTATAAATATATATATAAATACTTCTTCGTACACATAAATATACTCATCCATCCATAATAGATAAATAAATATAAAAATGCCACTTATACACATACAAGTTAGATACAGTTAAAAAGAATTCATTATAGGAAAGTATACAGATCCTCTGTGTTATTCAAACCCTTAGAGTGCGTGGAGTCTAATCTTAAAATGTACGATGTTTCTAGACTCCTTAATCTGGCCTCCCTATTCTCGCCTCTCTTAGTAGGAAGTATGGCATCTATCACATAATATTTCAGGAATTTGGGATCGCTATTATGACTCTGCTTAAAATGCCTGGCCACCGGGTAACTCTCCTCATTGTTACAGATAGCTCGAATGTGTTGTAAAAAACTTTTTTATGCGCTGGCAATTTTGTACTCCCTATGTATTTTAAGTTGCAGCTACAAGTGAGCACATAGACGGCATAATCCGTTTTGCACGTCAAATGTAAATTAATTTTGCCAACTCCCGGATCAAATGCTGTTTTATAACAGGTGGTGTTTTCTCCATATTGACATGCCTTACAGACAGAGCATTTAAAGAAACCTTTTCTAGCCCTCAACCAGATATTTTTAGGTCTAGCTTCTATGCTACTTCTTACCAATGAGGACCCCATGCTATTTGTTTTTCTTAAAGACACCAAAGGGTTCGTAGGTAAAGTGCCTCCTATTATTGGGTCACTTTTGATAATAGGCCAATTTTTTCTTATAATTCCTCTAATCTGCTTTTCTTGTCTGGAAAAGTTAAGGATGAGCCTAACTGGTTCTTCAGGTCCTGTTTTTTTGCTCTGTCTGTTATTATATTCCAGCAGATCCTTTCTGCACAATGATTTGGATTTATTGATTGCTGACTCAATCACCTCAGAACTATACCCTCTATTAGGAAACCTATTCTTGCATTCTTTTTGTTTTGTGCTGCAATCTTCTTCTTCGCTACAGATCGTCTTATGCGGAGCATTTCGCCATACGGAATGCTCCTAATTAAATGGGACGGAGGAGCACTTGAGGCATGCAATAAGGTATTGCCTGCCGTGGGTTTCCGATATAGGGTAGTTGTGAGTTTGTCCCCTTCTACCTTAGTTTGCACATCCAGAAAGGTTACCATAATTTCTGCTGTAAAATGCAGGTTAACTGTATTGTCATTCAACTTTTCAATGAACTCAGATGCACTGTCAAGATCCCCCTCCCAAATTATAAACAAATCGTCAATATAACGCAGCCACGTGATTACACTCCTTTTATATGCTTGCTCATGTTGCTACTTGAGGACCAGCTCCTCCCACCAACCCATAAACAAACAGGCATAACTGGGGGAGAAGCTGGCCCTCATAGCAACTCACTGAATCTGCTGATACATTTTGCCATCAAATAAGAAAAAATTGTTATCAAGACAGAATTGAAGCATTTTAAAAATCATCTTGGAGTGTTGAGCAAAGGATA
Organism: Lissotriton vulgaris; assembly: GCF_964263255.1. NCBI lineage: Eukaryota > Metazoa > Chordata > Amphibia > Caudata > Salamandridae > Lissotriton > Lissotriton vulgaris. Next base: position 1,297,189,716 of record NC_141691.1, read on the forward strand.
TTGGCCTATTGATAAGGAAGTACTTGACGGCTCTTAGACCATCTTGGTTCTTAATACATGTATATAAACTCGAGACATCGAGTGCCAATAATAGAAAGGAAGGTTTCCATTTGATATGCTGAATTTTGTTTAGAAAGTCACTTGTATCTTGCACAAATGATTTGAGGCCCTTGACAAAGTCCTGCAAAAAAAGTTTATATATCTAGATAGATTTTCTAGCAGGCCATCACATGCCGCTATGATGGGACGTCCCGGAGGCTTGTTTGGATTTGTATGTATTTTAGGTATGAAATACATAACCGGGACCATAGGATGTTCCTTCATTAAAAATTTAAATTCATTCACGTTCAATAGTCCCAAACTTTTCCATGCTAGCAATTGTGCAAACAGTGCTTCCTGTGTGTCCTTAAACTTCGTGAAAGCCACCTTCCGATAACATTCTATGTTGTTCAACTGGCTGTAAGCCTCCTCCATGTAGTCATTACGTGGCCATAGAACCAAGTTTCCTCCCTTATCAGAGTTCCTTATGATTATCTGCTCATTTTGTTTCAATTTGTTGATCAGCTGCCAATATTGCTTCTCTTGATTTGTAACTTTCCTCTTCAAATTCGTAGTTATGGTACTGAGTTTCTTGACTTGTGTCACCAGTTGCTCACTAAAAACATCGATTGAGTCACGAGCCATGATTAAAACAAATTTTTATTTTTGTTTAAAAGACGTGAGGGGTTTGACATTAGTTCCCGAAATTTGTGATGGTTGAATATCAGATTAATCTTCTGATGGATTCTCTCTCAAACCTTCCAACCCCTTCATTTCATATAGAAGGTCATAATCAGTTCCATCTAAACCCGTAAGGCTGGATTCTGCTGTGTCATCTCCTCTGCATTGTTCGCCTGGGTACCTCATAGATGATTGAACTATTTTTATTTCAGTTTTCGTATGAATCTATATATATCGGCTCGGGTTTGGGTGTAGCTGAAATTTGATTCTGGACAATAGGACAGGCCTAAGGACTGTAGCTGTTCCGCTGCGGAGAGGTCTATGCCCGCTAAATTGATGATGGTATTTTTGTTTTCAGTGCCCAAATTGTCCGCTGGTGGACCTGTCGTTATTTCATCATTTATCTGCGAGCTCTGCCCCTTCCCCGCTTGGCTGCTCCTACGGGCCCTCCTCCTCCTTGTTGCCCTGTTTTGTTTTGTCCCTTGTTTCGCGACCTCGGGGTGTCCCTGCGGCTGCTTTTTAAAATTTCCAACTCTTCCCCCAACGTAAGCTTAGTTTGGATTGGCCTATATATGTACTTTGAATGATTTTACTTATGTATTTATGAGTATATCCATGTATGCAGGCAGTACCATTTCGTGTGCTTATCTGCAGTTACTATGTGACACAACATTTTACTGCTTGCTACTCTGATTCAATCAAGTGAATCTATTAAAGTTCCAGTACTGGAGTAAGAAACAAGTTACTTACCTCTAACTGTAGTTCTCAAGTATTGGAATCTTTCATAGATTCAAATGCGACCCACCCGCCTCCCCTGGAGAAGGGGTACAAAAGGGGGTGGTGATGGACGAACATCTGAATCAATCAAACACTCACACCCAGTCAAAAGATCTGGGTTTAATCCATCACCGTTCTTTAGCCCACTCTGCCACCCCAGTTCAGACATGGCTATATGCAAATCAGTCTGACCCTGTGCCTCATGGGAACAGTCCAGCCATGTCTTCCCTGGAAAGGAAACAAGCTTCCGAGGACCGGTTTCTGGCATTCCAGCCGTCTTCAGCCCGGCTTGCTTGAATCCAGTGGCAAAGTGAGCAAGGGAGAAGGCTCACTTGGATATCTCCGATTTTTCTATCTGTACGCACTTGTGCTTGGAAAATCTAAGGTACTGGAGCTTCTCTCAAGGAAGGTTCTGCAGGGGGGTGTCTACTGATTGGATAGTTATAAGTGTGGCCCTTTTGTATTAAAGGACAGATATTTTACAAAAATGTTAAGGCCTAGGGCCTTATGTTATATGTCTAATAGAATATTTCTTTTAATAATACCGGGGGCTCCCATCTCGGCTACGGGGAATGATTCAAGCATCCGAATCTCTGAAAGATCCCAATACTGGAGGACTACAGTTACAGGTAAGTAATTTTTTTCTTATGCTTTTTGCCAGGTAGACACTTTAGACCTAAAGTGGTTTCAGTAGTCTGAGGAAGGCTTGCTTCAGTTAAAGTAGCACAAGGGAGATCCTTGAGAGCCAAACTGGCGGAAGACCGGATTTTCCAATGTGCCTCTTCAATAGCTTCATGATTTGCATTGGGATGAGAGACTTTCCTATATATTCATACTTTTGGTGTCACTGACCCAAACTATTGTTTATGGTAACTTAATTGATTTATATTATCTTGTAAACCCTTTCGATTTAAATACTTGTATAAATATCTGTTCTCAGCCTTAAGTACCACCTGTATATTTCAGTGTCCTGGAGGGCACATCATCACATATGTTCTTGTTCTTTCATAACAAAGTATCTTGTACATCGCTTAAATAGGCTACTAATGTCTAGATTTGCCTAAGAGAAATTTGTACTGTTTAAGGTTTTTGTTCTCCTTCTCAAAAATGGTTTAGCTTTATTGAGTTATTACTTCGGTGGTTTTCTTATTCTTACATCACCTTATTTTCCAAACACTCCTTTTGCAGCTTGTATCATTCCAGCTAAAAGCCAGCACATCAATCTTAACCTGAAATATTTTTTTCACCTGACATAACCACCTAGTTTATCTGTTGCTAATATTAAAACTGAGCGTTTATCCATAGACCATCCAATGCAGTTTTCCTTCTAACATTTATCGAGTTGTGGATTAAGCACAGTTCTTTTTTTGAAGACCTTGCCAAACCTGTTGGAAAATGAAAAAATATAATTTCAGTACGTGTCTCCCCAGTGGGTTGACTACTAAACTTTGCCATCAAATATTTTTTTACTTTGAGTGCTTAAAGTAATAACTTGACGAAAATAATTTATTTCAGAATTACTGTCTATTTTCCTTGGACCGAAACACTGTACGTTAAATAAGGCTGACTGCATAGATGAACAGTCAGATTTTGCTTGTCCGCGTATTTGGACTTGGCGTTGTTACTTTGTTCAGTGCAATATTTTAAGCCCTTTTAGTTAATGTTAGTCTGCCCGTTTATTCAAGTTGTAAAATGGGATCCAACCATTGAAGATCTGTTGATAAACTTGGTGGTAATTGACTCTGTTAAAGCTATCCGGGTAATATGAATATCATATACGGTCATAGCATATTTATAGCATCTTTATGCCTGTATTTAAACTACTTCTACACAGTACAGTAAGTGGAAGGTAAAATTTACCAGCGCTGAATACAGCCCCACCATGGTATAAATGGCAAATGTAGTTGATTATTTATGGTTTGAGAACCGCCAAGTACTTGGGTGGGGTAAGAGGTCTTTTGCTGATTCTTTTAACCATTGATGGCAAGTTCACATTAGCAAAACCTTTATGGGAAAGATACACATTTGACTCATTGGGGCCGAAATACATAGGCATTTGCACTACGCATGATTAAAAGCTTTTCTTATTCCAAGTGACAGGCAGTGTATTTGCATAATTTTGCCTGCTCGCAATGATATGGGCTCAAAAGGCTCCTGAAAGTCAATAGTTTCTTCCCCGGGGAGGATGTTCAGTCCAGATCTATCTTACGTATTACTTACAAGTTGCAAGGACTAAAGTTTACACAAACCCACAATGCCAGTGGCAGCCTCCTGCTTCCACATCTCACAGCTTCTGGGCTGGTTAACTAAATGGCTATGAACATTGCATTATGTCCTTTTTAATATACGCCTCACCGTCAAAAAGCTGTTGCAACTGCTACTCAGGGGGCTCCACCCTGAAAGCTTAGAGCACTGAAGCCTTTATACAGTCTCACTCTGTCAGCCAGCTTTTCCTTGAAACCTTTGCCATAAGATTGCATGGGTGTGAAAACAATAGCACCTCTTCTGCTAAACTGAACGAAGGAACATCATTATCTTAGGAGACGAAAGGCAGGCTTTTCCCACAGACTGATGGGACAGCTTTCCCCTGCCCCTGAACACTAACCAGTCCTCCTCTTCCGGGGAATCAGGCACAGTCTCCTGGGTTTCGGGAGTGGGACTCCTTGCACTGGACCTACACTCGCTGCCACCACTGGATCCCACCCTCCTCAGTGAATCCAGACTCCTAAAACCACTCTCAGGGGACAACCTACCCACCTGAACTGATCTCTCCCTGGCGAAGGCCCTCTCCGCCTCCGCCATCCTCTCCTGGGCTAGGACTTTTTCAGTCTCTAGTCGCTGCTCTTCTACCCTCAGCTGCGCTAAGCCCTCGGCATGCCTGAGCTTTGCCAGCGCCAGCTGATACTCCCTCTCTTCCCTCCTATCTACCCACTGTTCTGGGGACAGGGAAAGGGATGGGGCAGTGCCCCCGGGACTGGACCCAGTGTGAGACTCCCTATCTTCGGTGTCCTCCACAGCTACTGGCGTCTCTGCCCTGTTAAACTCTTCCTCCTCCTCATCGGAGTAATTTCCTCCCAGGGTTCTGGATGGGGAGCCCTCTCTCTGGTCTCTAACCCACTGAACCTTCAAAAACTCGGGAGGGTAGTCAGACAAGTCCCCACTAATCTCTAAGGGCTCTCCCCTCTTGAGGGCCTCATAGAGAAACAAATTTCTCCTAATGTTTCCTACTGGGGGTATCCCTCTCTCCAGGAGGAAGTCTATCACCTCCTGTTCGGTGTACTCCATTAGTTCCACCTCCTCATAAACCAACCCCATCGTGGCGAGGACTCTCGGGACACACCCACAGTGGACCAAGGGGACACAATTGTCAAACACTTTCAGGAGGAAGCAAGTTAGCAAACAATCTTCCAAACAATAATCCCCACCACAAGGCTCTACTTGTGGTGTAAACTGTGGCCTCTGTGGTACTGCGCAAACACAAGTCCTATCCCACCGCTGCCACCAATTTAAGAAATGGGGGTTACCCAAATCTCCAAGGGGGTAGCATGGCATCAAGCGGGCAGGCCAAACTTCGAGGACATGTGAAGCATTCACGCAGTACCCACAGTCAACACACCAGGCACACCACAAAAGAGGCAGGACACCAGTTTGAGTTGGAAAAAGATACGTAGTTTAGTAGGGTTTCCAACCTGCAAGGCAAAAGAATGCAAAACAGTAGTGTCACACAGGACGCCAAATGGCGCCAGAGCCAAGTGAATAAAGGGGGGAATTATTTACATAGGAAGTAGTCCATGCTGAAAGAGAAAAAGGATGGAATCAAAATGTCATTAGATCTGGGGCCAATCTGGCGGGGCCAACTCAGACTCTCATCCTACAGGGAAGGCTGTAATTGCAAAAGTTCTACATTAGCATAGTTAACCATCATGCACATTAACACCAACCCAACCCCTGTTAGGGAAAGAAAACATTAGGGCATCACGGCATAACATGGGCAGGAACACCTGCAATAAATCAGCCTGTCTGGCCCATCAATCTGGTACATAAACAAGGGCCTGGAATAACACCTCAGGCCAACCCATTGACCAACCTAGGCGGAACATACATCGCCAAGCATAGATATCAGGTAGGAGCCCTCCTCATATATCAGGAACACCTGTAAGGAAATAGCTAGGCTCCCTCTACCAACAACCTTGGGGTATCAACATCAGGATGTACACAACAGCCCACTCTTATTAGGCCCCTGACGTCCCAATCCCCGGTCCGGGACGCAGTACGCTAGGCACTCTGCTTTAACATAAGGCTCAGCCCTAACTAGGGAGAACAGGCAGATAGCTGTCACCTAACCACTAGGCCCGTATTACCTTGAACCTAATGGGGGCCAGCCTCTGGACCTAAGAACCTCAACCTAGGGCAAACCCTCCCCGGGGTCTACATATTTAGGTGGGACACTTCAGGGAAAATTAGGCAGTTCAGGTATCCTGGGACTCTGCAGCAACAGTCACCAGCAGCCTTTCCTTGGTTTCTGGGCATTTAGGCTCCACCTAGTCAACAGAGGCAGAGTGGGGCGGACACCGACCCTGTGCCCCGTTGCGCTCTCCACCCCCACACTGTATATTGTTGCCCACACTCACCGGGCTGTCCAGGACCTCCTTTGCGGTGGGGGCAGGCACCGGCAATGTGCCTCGATGCCCCTGCGGCACAGTGCTTTCAATTGCAGGGCTTCCCTGACCATCTGGGAGCCCTGCGGGACCTGCAGCACCTTCTCGTGACCTCTGTCTCTCCCAGGCCCCTCTTATCTTATGGGGACCCGGGCTGCCAGGCGGAGGGGGTAGGCACCGACAATGTGCCTCGAGGCCCCCTGGCGTAGCGCACACAAAAGGAACTTTTCTCCCCTCTGGGGGATTCACCCGGCTCCTCTTCCTCACCGGGGGCCAGGGCGACTCAATCGGGGCTCCCTCCTCCTGACGGGAGCCTCGCAGCTGCTCTGCTCCGGGCGCCTCAGGTCGGGAGGCGGGGCTGGCACCGACAGTGTGCCCCGGCCCCGCCTACCTCACCGGCCCCTCGCGTGGGGCACAGACCGGCGGGGTGGCCTCCCGCTCCGGTCGCTTCTCTCGGGGCTCCCTCCTTGGCACGGGGGCCCCGCAACGGAGCTTCACCCGGGTCCCCCTCCTATCTCACGGGGACCCGGGGCTTAGGCTCGGCTTCTCCCTCCAGCGCGGGGGCACTCACCGGCGGGGCGGGCACCCGCTTCGGTCGCGCTTGCTTCGGGGCTCCCCCCTCGTCCACGGGGGCCCCACTCCGGCACTTCACCCGGGTCCCCCTCCTACCTCACGGGGACCCGGGGCTTCGATTCCCCTTCTCCTGGCCTTCCCGGCCAACAGCCAATCCCTGCGCGGCGGGGGCGGGCCGATGACGCGGCCGGGCCCCCGTCATGTGATGGGGGAACCGGACGGCCTCAGGGCCTAGCGCGGCCCTTTCTTTACTTCGGCGGCCCTCTCCTCACACCGGGGGCCGCCGCAACGGTATCCACAACGGTGGGGGTCCCTTGAAGGCGTCGCCGGGCCGGGGTGGTGATTTTCACCAATTTATGACCAGCGCAAGGCAGCGCCAACACTCCTCGGGCTGCGGCGGTGAAATAAGGGGTAGGCTCCCTTTTAATTAATTATTTATCTGTCGCTCTTCTCCACAGAAAAAGGGGCGCTTTACTCAGAGGACAGCTCCTCCCCCAGCCCACACAGTCCTCAGGGCCGACAGCACTTCGGGGGCCACACCAATCACAGGGCACAGTCCCTTGGGGGCACAATCCTCCACAGGCAGCAACAGTCTTTAGACACCCAGCGCTTAGGGGCTGATACTGCAGTTTACGCCAGTCAGCTGTCCACAGCCCTTCACCATAGGCACCTCACAGCCCAGCGCTTCCCAAAGGGGCCACAGCTTCCTTGGGGGCATCAACCTCCCCAAAACAGCGCTATTGCAGCACAGCACCTGGCAGCACACCTCACAGGGGAGTGAACAGTCCCACAGTCCGCCTCAGGGGCACACTCCTCACCTCCTGGGCGCTTCCTCACGCAGTGCTGGCGTGGTACCCGGTCCAAACAGCGTCAGTGACCTGGGTAGGGGCCCTCCCTTGTCAGGGGCCCATGGGGACAGCAGCGGGGGGGTTTATAGGGGTGCAGGGCCCAGCTCACAGGCCCATGTGGCGGTAGCACCTCACAGCAGGTCCCCTCCCTTCCTTGTCCCAGCGCTGACTGACTCTCTGGTGGCACTTCTCCCTATTTATACCCTCCTCCCTCACAGAGCCAGCACCTTCCGGAATGTTGGCAAATCTAGCCTAAACAGGTTCTGGGGAGGGGGTGAGAACCCTGGGTGCCAGGCTTTCCCTCCAAAAGCTAGGGGTAGCTGGGTAATATTATCTAGACCGCTGACCTATGGCAGTCCAGTGGCAAAACCCACGGCCATGGCATCCATTTTAAAAACACTACATTTCAGTCAGGTGCAGTTTTAAAATGGGGGATTTTACAAGTGCTCACATTATTACATGTATTTACATTTTCAACAAGGTGTCTCACACCACTCATGGCCTATACAGGTTTAATCCCATGGGGGAGACATCCTAGATAAGGGGGTCAAAAGCGAAAAATTTTGGGGGGAAAGGCCAAGTCCAACACTGGTCAAATAATAAAGTAGTGTTAAACTAAGTGCGGTGAGATGAAAGCTGTAGAGCTGGTAATGGGTGCTACAAATGCAGCTATTTTGAAAGCGAGAAAGATAGCAGTGCGATGATTTAGCAAATGAGATCTTGTTTTGACTAATGAGATCTCATTTTGGTAGCCATGTAACATTATTTTATCTTCTTGTTCATAGCCATAAAGTGAACCATCCCGTAGCCACCCTTCTTCAGTAGAGCTACTATGCATCACTCTGCTTACCTAATACAAACATTAGCCTCACAGTTGAGCGCAGTTTGCATCACTCCAGTGGTGGGGAGAGCATGAAGCTTTGGAACATACGATACTCCCCACTAACTTTGATGACTCTGACTGCCAACAGCTGTTGTCATCAAAAGCTTGACTACAGTCTGGAAGCTGGGACAGAAAGAACCAAGAATGCTGAGAAATTCTCCACAGCGGTTTACTCTCTCCCTGCCTGCATATCTCACTCAACTCTTGCTCAACCTTCTCCTGTGCTTTGTGCTTCTATATATAGCTCACTGTCATGCTGTGTTAATAAGGCTCTTTGCTCACCAGGGAGGAATAGATGTTCTACATGTCGGCAAAATATCTCCTTTCTGCTCAAACCTCTGATAAGGTATCAAAGAATTGGCTCCTAATAGCCTTACCGAAGTCCTTAAGATCAGGCACTAGAGATGTTAGTGTGAGTGACT